>NW_024412395.1:9390968-9527096 GCF_014898765.1 Herpailurus yagouaroundi
CCTGGTCCGGAGGCCCGCGCGCTCCAGGCCGGGGAGCGGGGTGGGCGGCGGCCCGCCGGTGGCCGCGGCGTACTTGGCGCGCAGGCTGTACTGCTGCGCGGGCGTGAGGCTGAGCGGCCCCGAGCCGCCGCCGCTGCACTGGCTGGCCTCGCTGGAGCGCCGCGACGCGTCGGTGGAGATCGGGTCGTAGGAGTCGGCCGAGCTGGCGTTGTGCGGGCGGCCGGCGCCCAGGGGCGAGGCCTCGCTGGAGCGGCGGCTGGAGAAGTAGGGGGAGATGCCGGAGGAGCGGCGGCTCACGGTGTAGGCGGAGCTGACCGTGCTGGTGGAGCTGTCGCGGCGCTCCTGCAGGTGGCTCAGCATGGTCACCTCGCCCGCGGACAGCTCGGACAGCCGCGGGTTGGGCAGCAGCCCGCTCGGCCCGCCGCCGCCGAGGTTTTCCAGGATGGAGCCTGCGGGAAAGGAGAGCGGTCAGTGCCCAGGGAGGCGGGGGTGGGGGTGGGGGGCGGGGCGGGGGCGGGGGGTGGGGGCGCGGGGCCTCTCCATCTTTGCCCCAGCCGAGTGTGCCCGGCCACACAGCAGGCGCTCAACCAATGAGGCTGGATTGGGATCTTAGCTACCACTGGCTGGCTGGCCCTGGATTCTGATGTCTGATCCTTAGTTTCTCCACCTGTAGACAGAACGTGCCTCTCCATAGGAGGAGGTTATTGAGAGGAGTGTGTGTGTGTGTGTGTGTGTGTGTGTGTATGTGTGTGTGTGGGGGAGAGCCCAGAGGGCCCTGGCCACAGCCTGGCTGCACCTTCACCTTCTGTGTTTGGGGGTAGCCAGGTGGGCTCCCTAGGGGCTGGGTTTACTGGGCAGGCTGCTTAGCCAGCCCCCTGAGATCCACACCCATGGAAGACAGCAAAGGCCCCATAGCGCGCAGGGAGAAGTGTGTGGTGACGCAGGCCCAATGACAGCTGATGTCACAGGGGGCTCTGAGCCTTGAACGGCCTGACACTCCTGCAGGGATCAGTCACTGGATGGGGGCCACCCCAGGAAGGGGTGACCTTGGGTAAGGCAGCTGTCTGCCACCCAGGCGATTTCTGTATGAGGCTGACAGTTGAAGGCCTTTCACCAGCAGGTCCCTCAACAGCTGGGGCAACAAATCCTCCTTGCAAGCAAAAGCTGGCGCCTCTCAGTGTCCACCACACTGGCTGTCCGTCCCTGGGAGGGCACACTGCCTGGCACAGAGTCAGCGCTCAGGAAATGCCCCCGAAGACGCTTTGCATGTCAGAGCCTGGTCAATGCCTCCTGAGGCTGTCTTCTCCATGAAGTCCTCTGTGCTCTTCCTCAGCTGACCTGCTGTCTCCCTCCTCTGCACAGCTCCACCCTGAGCTCTGTCGTCGCTTCCTGGCTCCTTCCCCGTCAAGTGCGCATCTCATGGCATGGCCCTCCGACCATAGGCTCCTTCTGACCACAGGGACTGGGGGTGTATTGCTCTCCTCCTTAGAGCCTTGGCCGTGGTGCTCTCGGCAGATGCATGGCCCGGGCTGTCGCAGCTCTGCCGTTGGTCTGTTTAGGGCACTTTGACCTCTCTGAGCCTCACCTTCCTCATCTGTGCAATGGGCTGCTAAAAGCCATCCTACTGTGGGCATCTGGTGCCATGGCAGGTGGCATTCGATGGTTAACCTAGTGGGTGCTCGCCCCAGGCTCTCCCCTGCCCCTACCCACGCACCCGGGGCCTCCACTCACCACTTCCCGGGAGGGGAGGCAGTTTGGTGTTCCGGGTGTGTGGAGCCGGCCCGGCCCAGGAGCAGGAATCCTTCAGTGACTTGAGCTTCTCCTTCTTGAGCTGCTCGAACCGGTGCATGGCGGTCATGTGTTTGCGCAGCTGCAGGCCACCAGCAGAGGGAGCGGCCAGGGCTGAGGCGTCGGCCCCCGGGGGCGTGTCATCCAGAGCTGTCAGGTCTCCCAGGCTCCCGGGCCCAGTCCCTGGCATCTCCACGCCGCTGTCGTTGTTGGGGGCACTGCCCAGGGGAGAGGGCTCGCTGCTGCAGGACGACTGGGCCCCAGGGCTGGACTGACACAGCTATAGGGGCGTGGCGAGAGGGCACAGGCTCAGAGGGTGCGAGAGCCCGCCGGGCCCTTACACACCCAGGAAGGAAGCTGCCACGTGGAGGAGCTTCCAAGCATCATTCTGTTTGGCCACCTCACTTCTCTGAGCCTCAGCTTCCCCAGCTGTAAGATGGACCTGTGCTGCCTCTGGGACAGGGTCGGTGGCTGGACGGCAAGCATCCGGTTCACAGGAGGCACCAGTAATGGACAGCTCCCCGTTCCCCTGCCTCGTGCTCCTCTGTTCTCCTAGCCAGCATCCGGGCGAGACCTCTGCATGTGGGGCTTTCAACGTATGGGCACTTGGAAGCTGTCCCCCACAGAGGCTGCCACGGCTGCATGAAGATGACCTCAAGGGGGGTACTTAATGTGCCCAACGACAGGGAGGTGCCGTATGATGTAGCAAGGAACGGCAGAGGCCCGCTGACCTGCTGCTTTCTCAACAGGCCAGACGCAGGTTGTTGGAAAGGGCAAGGAAGACCAGGGAAGGTGGACCTCCTGGATCCAGGCCCTTGCCCGAACGGCCACCCCAAACTAGCCAATGCGGAGTGGGGCAGAGAGCTCATAGCCCACGTGTACAATGCAGGACTCCATAGAGCCTGAGCTACCTTCACTGGGACTTGGGATCTGAGCCCGGCCGAGGCTCACTTTAGATGTAGCACCTCTGGGCTCATTCCTAGGCCAACAGCCCGAAAATTCCAGATTTTTCCTTGGGAAGCTACAGTGCTCCCTTTTGCCCACAGCACGACCCACATTTTTCATGTTGGCATTCAAGATCCATTGTCAGCTGGTCCCTCCCTCCTCTGTGGCCTGAACTCACACCCCCACTCGGCCCTGTCCCTCCTGGAGGGTGGGCCCCACGGTTTGCTCCTATACCTGCCAGCTTGACTTCTGCTGCCAGCCTCTATCTGTCCCCAGGGTTCCACCTGCATTGCTTGGTGTCTACCTGTCCAAACCCACCTTGCCAGGCTCCTGAGGGGCCTGGACCGACAAGTCAGTCCATGCCTAGGCATTAGCCCTGGACAAGCACCCCAGCCCGCCCGCATCGCGCCAGCCCGCCCGCACCCCCACCAGGCTTCTCTGCTCACCTCAGTACCGTCTATCCTTAGGGGAGGTACAGTCGAGAAAAAGAGGTGGAGACAAAGAACAGGTGGTTAGAACAAAAGGAGTGGAGGCCACGGGGGCAAGGACGCAGAGACAGGACAGAAGGGAGGGGACCGACCGTGGCGCAAATGGTGCCGGTCGGCAAGGCAGACCCCAGGAACCGCCCGCAGAATGACCACTTGGGGGGCAGGCATCCCCGCTGCCCGTGGCCCTGCCCAGCAGCATGGGACGTGGCACAAGACAGGTTCTACGAGAGGCCCAAGGTAGTGAAGGGAGGAAAAGTGGAGCTGGAGAGAGGAGGATGTACGTCATCGCGCACTTAGAGCGGGGGACCCCGACACAGACCCCACGCGGCAGCTGGGGCTCTGGGCCCTCGTGCTGCTGGGCCGGACCTCCTGGGGGTGGGTGGGAGGCATGGACTGGGGCCTCCACTGCCCAGCTCTGCTTACCCCGGAGCTCTCGGTCTTGATGGCTTTGATGTGCAGGCAGTCTTCCACGGCCTGGCCGGTGCTGCTGGCCTCGGCACTCTCCTCCGGGCCTCGGCCCCCGGGCTCGGCACTGGCCTCGTGGTCCCCGTTCTCCTTGAGCAGCGGGGCGCGGAGGTGCACGTCGTTACGCTGCTTCTTGGTGACGTGAGCATCTGGGCCGTGTACCGTCTTCACATGCTTCCGGAGAGAGCTGGGGTCTGTGTATCGCTTGGTGCAGCCTGGGATCTTGCAGATGTAGGGTTTCTGGGAAGAGAAGAAGGAGGCCTGTGTTATGCATGGGACGTAAAGACAGACTGTGAGAGGGAGCGCTCCCCAGTCTGCTGAAGCCATGTCATGTCCTTTGGCAGAGCCCGGCCGGCAGTCGGAAGGTGCTCGAGCTCATCTACAGCCAGTGTGCCCGGAGGGAGCCATGCCAGCCCCGGGCCTGCAGGAGCGTGGCCCCTCTGGTCTCATCTGCCGTCTTTTCATGCGGGTAAGCACATGGTTGAGGAAGCCCTCATCACTAGCTAGGGACCCAGATCAGAGACAACGGAAGGAGTGGGGACACAGAGTGTGGTGGGCCTGCTGCCTCCCCTGTCATCAGGGCACTGGGATGTTTTCGTGTTGCTCTGTGACACCTGCGAGACAGCATTTAACACCCCGGTTTTTCTGGTGAGGAAAGTCAGGTTCACAGAGGCAAAGAAACGGGCTCGAAGTCACTTAGGAACGGGACGAAAACCCAGGGTTTTGAACCTCAGTCCTGAGCTCACACACACACGCACACCTATATACCCCATACCCGCGTGTAGGCACTCCCCCATACCCACACACACACGTACACACATGCTCACACATGTCCGTGCAGACTCACACTCAAACACACACGCACACACATATGCACATGTACATCAACATCCACACGCACACACATCCTACAAATCCACGTCCACAAAAGACCCATATAATACACACACGCACGCACACACACACACACACACGCACACACCCCTTGCCGAGGTGAGCTGTTGTCTGCAGAGGCCCTACGGGGTTTAGATTCCTTTGGGAATTCCTCTGATTTCTTGCAAGCGTTGGAGGAAATCCCTTTGGGGTCCAAAATGTATCTAAGCTTTTAGAAATGTTCCTTCCCGAGTCTACCTGAGCAAAAGCAGTTGGGCGGCTGGGCTCGGACTGGGAGGCAGTACAGCAGACTGCTCTCCCTGGGCTCTCTCAGCCCTGCCAGGGGCTCTGGCTAGCTGGGGAGACAAAGGCCGCCCTGTGCCCCATCCGTAGGGGGCCGACAGCTACGGCAGGTCAGACGGCATTAGCCGCGACAGCACGTCGCTGCCAGCTGCCCAGGGGCCTGCCGACGTGTGCTGAGCTCAGACCGCAGGTCAGGGAGGAGGGGAGGGGCATCAGGCACCTGGCCACCTGATGGCCTACAGAAGTCTAGAAGGCACGCATCTACTCGAGTGTCAGCGGGGCCCCACGCACACGTGCCGTGCACACCCTGGCCGGCGTACCTCATTGGAGTGGGTGCGGTTCTGGTGCTTGGCGCGGTCTGAGGCATTGGAGAAGGCCTTGTTGCAACCCTCGTGCTCACACACATATGGTTTCTCCCCAGTGTGGGACCGCAGGTGCGTCTTCAGGTTCTCCAGGCGGGAGTAGGCCTTTGAGCAGCCCTCGAACTGGGAAGAGGTGGCTTGGGTCAGCGAGGGGTGCCCCAGATCCAACGTAGGGCTGGCCCACTGCCTCCTCCCCAGGCCCCCTCATCTGCTGTACCCCCCCCCCCCGCCCCGGGGCACCCAGGAGTATGCATTTTAACAGAAATGTCCACCTTGCTTTCAGATTCTAAAATGACATCGGGCCACTGTAGAAAACTCGGAAAAGACGGAAAAGTGCAAAAAGAGAAAGGAAAGGATGTGCCCGAGGACAACCACTGCCAACATGGAAATAAGTCTCTTTCTGGGGACTTTGTGGCTCATCCCCGGTTTTAAGTTTATTTATTTATTTTGAGAGAGAGAGTGAGAGAGAGTGAGAGAGTGGTGGAGGGGAGGGAGAAAGAGAGAGAATCAGATGCAGACTCCATACTGTCAGCACAGAGTCCAGTGAGGGGCTCCAACTCACTAACTGTGAGATCATGACCCGAGCGGAAGTCGAGAGTTGGATGTTTAACCAACTGAGCCACCCAGGCACACCCATCCTCATGTTTTTTATTTATTATTATTTTTTTATTTTGAGAGAGAGAGAGAGAGAGAGAGAGAGAGAGAATGGGAGAGGGTCAGAGAGAGAGAATCCCAAGCAGGTTCTGTGATGTCCGCGCAGAGCCCAGTGCAGGGCTCAGTCTCACGAACCATGAGATTATGACCTGAGCTGAAATCGAGTTGAATGCTTAACTGACTGAGCCACCCAGGCAGCCCTTATCCCCACGTTTTAAAGCCAAACTGGGAACACAGCAAGTATTTAGTTACATACTCCATTTGTTAAAATCAACGACACATGGTGAGAATCATCCCATATCATTAAAAACTCTTCGGAAATGTTATTTTAAACTGTTTCCAGGGGCACCAAAGCTCTAACCCCCGGTCAGAACTTTGGTGTGCATTAAAATGTGCTGAGAATGAAATCCAGTTTTCTCCGTGTCCTTGAGTGAGCTGGCCGCCCTCACACTTGCTATGGCCATGCTGGTCCCCATTCAGTTCCTTGACCCCACCAAGTTCTTCCCAGCACGGGGCCTTTGCACGCACTGTCCCCCTCTGGCTGGAACCTCACCCCGGCCCTGGCCTGGCTCACTCCCTCTCAATCTCTTAGGTCATTTCCTCTGAGAGCATTTCTCTGATATTCTTAATCATAACACTACCGTTTTCCCTTTATACTGCCTACCACAATTTATAATTATCTTCACCATTTTATTATCTGGCCTTCCCACCACGATGCAAGCTGGAAGAGAGCAGGTATCATCTAGATCTTGTTCATTTTTGTGTTCCTAGTATTTAGTGTCTATGAAAAAATCCATTTTCGGCACTCAAGAAACATTAAAAAAATTTTTCTTGTACCCGTTTATTCATCTTTGAAAGACAGAGAGCGACACAGCATGAGCAGGGAAGAGGCAGAGAGAGAGAGACACACAGACTCGGAAGCAGGCTCCAGGTTCTGAGGTGTCAGCACAGAGCCCGACGCGGGGCTTGAACTCACGAACTGCGAGACCATGACCCGAACCGAAGTCGAACGCTCAACCGACTGAACCACCCAGGCGCCTCAAGAAACATGTTTGAAAAGGAAGGAAGGAGGGAGCACGAGAGTGTGACTGAGACAGAGGGAGGGAGGGAAGGAGGAAGGAGGGACGGATCATCATGGGGGGTTCTGCACCTATTCCCAAGATACTGCACCCAAGATACTGCATAGGCATCTACTGTGCCTATGAAAACTGCCCTCAGCATGACACGGAAACCCCAGCAGGAACTCTCACACGCTTCACATCCTTGCCTTTATTCCTCACCAGTCTGACTGAGTACATTGGGCTCCAAATGCCTTTGATCTGTTTCTACAACTCGCAGCTCGTACCACAGGGCTATGGCGTGCTACCACTTAGCATGTTACGAAAACAACTTGCCACAAAGGGCCGGGAAGAGCAAAAATAATTTTGCAAAAGGAGGACAAATCTGGAGGACTGACACTTCCCAATGTCAAAATTCACTGCATTACTATCATAAGGGCAGACGGAGGGATCAACGTAATAGAAGAAACGAGAGTTTAGAAATAAACTCATATATTAGCATCAGGTGATTTTTGACAAAGGGCCATTCAATGGGGAAAGAAGAGTGTCTTCAACAAACGGGATCAGGACAACTGGACAGCCACATGCAAAAAGAATGAAGTTGGACCCCTACCTCATACCATATGCCCAGACTCAAAATACATTAAAGACCTAAAGGGTAGAGGTTCCCTATAAAACTATATACAGATTTATATAAATAAGACTATGCATTTATAAACAATAAAACTCACAGAAGAAAACATAGGGGTAAATCTTTGTGACCTTGGATTAGGCAATGGTTTCTTTGACATGACACCAAAAGCTCAAGCAGTTAAAAAAGTGGACTTTATCAAAATTAAAAACTTTGGTGCTTCAAAGGAAACGATCAAGAAAATGAAAAGAAAAACCCCCAGGGGGGAGAAAATGCTGACAAATCATATATATGATGAGGGTTTAGAACTACTGCAACTCAACAGTAGAGACAAATAAACCAGCTTGAAAATGGGCAAAATATGTGAGTAGACATTTCTCCAGAGATGATATACAAATGATCACTAAGCACACGAAGAGATGCTCAACATCATCAATCATTAAGGAAATGCTAATCAAAACCACAGTGAGATGCCCTTTCACATCCGCCAAGATGACTGTCATTAAAAGAGAGGTTAGCCAGTGTTGGGAACGACGTGAAGAAATCAGCACCTTCACATATTGCTGGTGGGAATGTAAAACAGCGCAGCCTTTTTGGAAATGGGTCTGGCTGGTACTCTAGGTACATACACAAGAGAATTAAAAACACAGGTCCGCACAAAAACATGTACACTAACGTTCGTAGTTGTACTTGTGCTAACAGCCGAAAAGTGAAAACATTGCAAATATCCATCAACTGATGAATGGATCAAAATACTAGGATCTATCCATACAATGGACAGTCGTTTAGCCATAAAAGGAATGAGGTATTGGGGCGCCTGGGTGGCTCAGTCCGTTAAGCTTTCAACTCTTGGTTTTGGCTCAGGTCACGATCTCACGGTTCTTGGGTTCTAGCCCCACATTGGGCTCCGCGCTGCTGGTGTGGAGCCTGCTTGGAATTCTGTCTATTTCCCTCTCTCTTTGCCCCTCCTCCACGCTCTCTCTCAAAATAAATAAATAAGCTAAAAAAAAAAAAAAAAAAGAATGAGGTATTGAACATGCTACAACATGGATGAATCTTGAAAACATGCTGAGTGAGCAAAGCCAGACACAAACACTACCCATTGTATGATTCCGTTTGTATGAACTGTCTGGAGCAGGCAATTCACAGAGATGGGGAAGTAGATTAGTGGTTGTCAGGGAATGGGGGAGGGGTGGGGAAGAGAATGGGGAGTGACTGCAAACAGGCATGGGGTTTCTTTTTGGGGGTGATGACGATGTTCTGAAATCAGCTAGTGGTGATGGCTGTACAACTTTGTGAACATACTAAAAATCACTGAATTGTGTGTATGTATATATATATATATAATTTATTTATTTATTTATTTATTTTTAATTTTTTTTTTAACGTTTATTTATTTTTGAGACGGAGAGAGACAGAGCATGAACAGGGGAGGGGCAGAGAGAGAGGGAGACGCAGAATCCGGAGCAGGCTCCAGGCTCTGAGCTGTCAGCACAGAGCCCGACGCGGGGCTCGAACTCACGGACCGCGAGATCATGACCTGAGCCGAAGTCGGACGCTTAACCGACCGAGCCACCCAGGCGCCCCTTTATTTATTTTTTTAATGTTTATTTATTTTTGAGAGATAGAGAGACAGAGACAGAGCGTGAATGGGGGCGGGGCAGAGAGAGGGAGACACAGAATCCAAAGCAGGCTTCAGGCTCTGAGCTGTCAGCACAGAGCCCGATGTGGGGTTCAAACCCATGGACCGTGCAAGATCATGACCTGAGCCAAAGTCGGACACTGAACCGAGCGAACCACCCAGGCGCCTCTGAATTGTATTATTTTTTTAAAAGGGTGAACTTTATGGCATGTGAATTTTTATCCCAATTAAAAAAAGAAGTTAGCAACAAAGATAGTATATTTCATTGAATCCTGGCTACCACCTATTTTAAGACAGCCTGATTTCAGGGATATTAAAATATATGATATTATATTAATATAATATTAAATGTCTATCTCAGAATTATGAAATACGGTGATTCACGGAGAGGAGTTCCCAGAGGCTTCAGTTGCAACCACATCAGTACATCACTGGACCAACGGCCTTTTTATTTTTTATTTATTTAAAACATGTTTTTTAATGTTTAGCTTTGGGAGAGAGAGAGAGGCAGAGAGAGCGAGAGACACAGAATCCCAAGCAGGCTCCAGGCTCTGAGCTGTCAGCACTGAGCCCCACAAGGGGGTCGAACTCACGAACCGGGAGATCATGACCTGAGCCAAAGTCAGAGGCTTAACCGACTGAGCCCCCCAGGCGTCCCCCTTTGGCTCTTTTAGAGAGGGAGCAACTGTGTGGCAAAAAAAGGTCTCACCAATCATAGTCACAAATTCTGTTCACTCCATAAAGGAAACTGTCTAAAAGGTCTTTGTGTTCATTTTGTTCACTTAAAAGAAATTAAAAAAAAAAAAAAAAAAAAAAAAAATTACCCCAAAAGTGTTTTTGCTCAAGCTGTGAAACCACCAGTGAAACTTTTCTCTGTGCAGGGGTGGGGGATGGGGGTGGGGGGGGCAGACCCCAGGGTGCTGCTAAGGGGGCTCCTGTGTCTGGGGTCTGCCAGCCGCGTGAACTGTGGGGGTGCAGCCGTACCCCGGGGCCCAGGGTCACACGGACACAGGTAGGGAACACCGGCACACCCCCCCCACTGCGGTGGCCGAGAGGCACACACCCAGGGGCGGAGCCTCAAGAACCCCAGCCCGCCGGAAGGCGCAGGGCAGGAGCGCACAGGACAGACAACATGCTGGAAGGCTGGGTCCCCGTGATGCTGCCCGTGGCCTGTTCAACCCAAGTACACCTGTGGTCAGCCACGTCCAACCCAGCCCCATCATGCGCGAGACGCGGCAGGGAGGAGGGGCCACTCACCGTGCACTTGTGGGGCTTCTCGCCCGTGTGCCGGCGCATGTGCACCACCAGCATGTACTGGGCCTTGAAGGGCTTCTGCTCCCTCGTGCAGGCCTGCCAGCGGCACACGAACTCCTTTTTCTCCCCATGGATGTGCTCGTTGTTGATGTGCTGCGGGAGCAAGCCCATAGGGAGGGGTGAGCCCAGCCACCCACCCCTGCGGACCCCACCTACAAGGCGCAGACGCCCCACCCAGCAAGACCACCCCCTAGGCGCCAGGCCACGCCTCCTCAGGAGTTCTCATTAGCTGCCATTAACCCAAGATCCACTGGGTGATCTCCTTGTCTCGCTGCATTTCCCAATTCTCTGTCCTCAAAGTGACCACCTATGACGGGCAAAGTCATCCCGCTCACCCCAGGCTGGGCTCTAGGCTCCGGTGGTTATGATGATGCTCCTGGGCTGCAAACAGTAGGCACTAAATAACTGTAGTGAGGCAGTCGTGCACTGTGGTTGGTGCACGAGATGCTTCTCCCAAGCTTGCTCCTATTGTCCCAGGAATTTTTAAATACGCTTTTTTATTCCAATGGAAACATCAATGCATCCTCACCTCTGTCTTTGACAGTAACCTGTGAGATGATGGCTCTGCCCCTTTTGGCCAAGGCCCAGATGGTTCTGTGGCCTCTGCAGGGCCCAGGCAGCAAGGGTGGGTGGAGCTCGATGGGGACCCTGACGGTGGGCTCTGGGCACTGTGTGATGCCGCCCCTGGGACAAAATGCACGGACAGCACGACTGATCTGGAGGTATGGCAAGGGGGAGCCCTGCATCCCAGGGTAGGCGGAGCCAGCAAGCTGCCCTGAGTTGACCCTTTGGATTTTAGTGGTTTGCTTTGATTATTTAACTGAAGGCTGCAGGACTCACTGGAGCAGGGGTATTATTGCCTCTCGGCTTAGGATGTGTGGATATGTGTGGGGCCTCCAGACTTTTATGTCCTTAATCTTCGAGGTGGCTTATTTATCTTGGGGAGTGAAAAAAGGTGGTATAAGTCACTCACACAGTAGTCTGAAAAAGTGTACTGGACCTTGCGTGCTTCCTCTTGCTCTAGGGCTTTTCTCTAAAGGCCACTGGGGAGCCTCCTTGCACCCCCCCCCCCCATCAAGGTCATGTCCTGTCTGTGTGCGGATAGGGCTGGGCTTGCTTCCCCCAAGGGGGACGGGGAGGGTGAGACACTCAGATCTCAGGGGCCTGTTCTCTCTAGCCCCAGTGCCTTTCCCCTCTCTTTTCTTGGCTCGTCTTCCAGCCGTCACTGCCTCCCACACACCACAACCTCCAATGCAGCAGCCATTAGCCACCTATGGCTCTTGAGCCCTTCAAATGTGGCTGGTTCCACCGGGGATGGGCTGTTTCAAAGATGGAGAATAAAAAAATAATAATAAGGATGTAAATAAAATATCCCACTAATTTTTGTTTATATTGATGACACACCAAAATGATAATCTTTCAGATACATTGGGTTAAGTAAAATATATTATTCAAATGAACTTCACCTGTTTCCTTCTACTCTTTTTAAACAGTGTGCTCCCAGGTTCACATAAAATTATGTGCGTGATGGACATTTGTGGTTGGCAGCGTCTTTCTGTCGGACCGTGCTGCTGCAGGTCTTTGCAACCTCTGGGGCTGTCCGAGAACTGAGCATGTGGGCCCTGGCAGCACCTGACCCGGAGAAGACAGAAAAGCGCCGGGCCCACACGCCCCCGAGAAACAGGCCCGACCATCATGCATACAAATGCCCATGTTGGAACAAGTAAAATCTACAGCGCTTTGAACTTCCAGGGAAATCTTATCATATTAGCCTCACTTTCCATTTTTAAAGCCTCTCAAATGATAAAAATGCTTCCTGACAATGCCTTTCATTTTTTTCTTATTGGTTTACTTAGCAACAAATTGTTAATAATCGACTGGGGGCTCCAGCTCGCCCGTGTGCCTGCCACCATCCATCTTCCCAGGGAGCGGAGAGAGAGTCACAGCCGGCAGAGGGGCTGGCTCTCTTTTCATAGGGGGCTTCTCTTTCCAGGGCCAGGCGGAGGTGATCACCTCTGCCCACAGGGACAGTCCTGGGCACAGGCAGAAGGCTGCAGCTGAAGCCCTGCTTCCCCCGACTGCCTGTATCTGAGGAACTCCCTTTCTGCTCTTGGGGGCTGGCTTGCTCACCACTGTGCACACCTCTTATGTCTGCATCTCTGTTCCCCCTCTGCCCACCCCCACCGCCGCCCCACCCGGCCCCTCGTGGTCCCACATGCAGTCCTCTCTCTCTTTCATCTAATCTCTGTCCTACAACTCACAGCCCCAGTGGCCCCTTCTCCATCTCGGAATGGTTTACCCAAAGACGTGGAACAGGTTGAAAAATTATGTTCGAGTTCCAGAAGGGCTTAGGGCAGCCCCATTTCACAGGTGCTATGTCAGCCGTGACAGGTTTGCTGGGAAATTCTGATCTCCTGTGTCCTCACACTTTGGGGGGGGGGAGGGCACCCCAAAGAAAAGAAACCCTGGGTATTTGAAAGCAACTGGCATGACAGGAGGAAGCAGAGGGAGAGGGCAGTGTCCTAAATGCGGAGCCCACAGAGCTGCGGAGAAGCAAACCCCTTTGGGATGGCTTCAGGATGTGAGCAGTGTGAATCGACCCCATCCAGCAATCTGACCGGCAGGCTGCTGTGGGGCTCATCAGTACAGACTCTCATTCGCCAAGGAGTGTGTGGGTTCGCGGGGGAGCAGTGTTGGGAGGGTGATTCTTGAAATTAAGCTCTCTTCTGGATGGAGAGGACAGACACCCGCTCAGGGCTGCTGTGGGGAATAGGGAGGAGGGGGCGGGAGGCTAGCTACCATGCATGAAATGCCATCTGCTAAGTGCTTATGTGGGTATCACACTTAACCTTCACAACTTTGTTGGGTGGGCTTCACCCCCATTACGGGAGGAAAAAAACTGGGGCTCATGGAGGTTAAGTCACTTGTTTGGAACCACTCGGCGAGGTGTGGTGCAGCCAGCCTCTGCTCTCCAAACCGCACAGGTTACCTTTTGACTGCCATCGTATGGATGCTGCTGTAGAACAGTTTAGAGTGGGGACCAAGGGACATGACATGAGGGGGTACCCAGGTCCCATGGCCTCTCTGGTGTCCTGAGCAGACAGTACCAGGTATTTCTAAGCAGCCCCCTCTTGATAATGGTATTAACACCCCATCTGTTCTTGTGTACATTGGGTCTCTGTGAATGGTCTCCAAGAGGAAATTACTAATTCCTTCCTCCATGGGAGGACCTTCTTTCAGGTTTCAGGGTCTGTGTTTATAGATGCTTGCTGGTTTAACTAATCTTATTTCCTTCTTTGCACTGGTTGCTAGGAAGCTCAGGGGAAAAAAAAAGATATTTATGTGAATTATAGCTCAGAGCACATAGCTTTTTTTTTTTTTTTAATCCATTCCACACCTGGCTTCATTTATTGTTCCTTTCTCTTTAATTTTCTCATTTACTTACTTTTGTTTTAATCTCTTATACTATGTATGTGTTTGTAGGCCCCCTTTTAGAAGCAGGCACGGCCCAGATAAATAATTAGGTCTCCCACTTGCAGAGGACGTGGCCCCAGCATCTCCTAGAGCCACCTCCCCCAGCCCCTTCTCCCCCGCAGAGGGCCTGAAGTTCTGTCCGCTGGGCGGGCTGCTGGGGCTTAGAGGCTCACGTGCACCAGCTGCTCCTGGGTGTCGTACTCCTTGGTGCAGTCTTCCCAGTGGCAGTTGGTCTCATAGATGATCACTTCGGCCTCCTGCTTACAGTCGTCCCTGTCCAGGTCTTCCTTGAGGTCAGCCAGCTGCTCCTGGGGGAGGAGCAGAGCAACCCACGTGAGCCACGTTCAGCCACCAGGCCCTGACGGAAGGTCACTACTGGCCCCGGGCGGTCTATGCCAAGGACCCTGAGCTGGTATGGGTGTGGAGACGCACGCATGCACATGCACGCACACGTGAGCACACATGCATGCACTTGTACACACACACGCGTGCACACGTACACGTATGTGCTCAGCCACTTTCTCAGCCACTTTCCCCAGCTAGCTCCCACCCATCCTTCTCCTGTTGCACAGCTGTCCTGGGGCCCCTCCTTCCTCTCCAATGCTGGCTTGTCATCACCAAAGTGTCCCATCACATCCTGGGTCAACCGACTTGGCGAGGAGAACAGGAGAAAGGAGAGCCGTGACTTTCGCTTATGTGGGTTGGTTTCCTCCGGGAGAGCCAGGGTGGACCCCCATGCGATCGCGGTGGGGGCGTTTTCGCTTATAGTCTGCACGGGGTCTGCTCCCGCCTGGAGGCAAGAGAACAGCCAACAGGCATCTGGCCTGGCCCTTCAGGCGACTCACTCTCACACTGTCCCCTCCCTCCAGGACACAGAGCACACCCCGATTCGTGCCCAGGGTTACTGGCATGGTCTCCCAGTGCCCATCCTGTCCTCCCCGCCACAGTCCTAAGACGTGGGCATCTGTGTTCTTGCATCACCGCCAGGAAAATGGGTTCAGGGAGAGGCCACCTTGCTCTCTGCAGGGCACTCAGGGAGTGACAGCCCCCATCTGCCCTGGCGTCTCGTCATCAGGACAGGGCCCACGTGTGCCCTGTTCAAGGTGGCAGAAGAAAAGCAGGGGACACAGGGGCAAAGGAAAGGCTGGGAGTGGGAGCGAAGGGGGAGGCACAGACGTGCCAGGCTGGGACAAAAGCCACAGGATGTCAAGGATTCCCCGATACCGCACTGGCTGGCTGGGGCAGGCTCAGAGCAAAGCCAGGCAAAGCGGCAGATGTTAGAACGATGGAATGCTTTCCATTTCACACTATCTACAAAACAGCAGGACTATTCTGTTTTTCCCAAGAGCCTCCGGGGGAAACATTTATAGCCCAGATTAAGGGGGCTGACCTCCCCCACAGTCAGAAGCCCCAACCCCTATGGGCTCTACAGACCACGAAGCGGAGGCTGTAGCTCGCTCGTGAGCCTCATTACTGATGCTGAGTCCATTTCTGCGAGTGGGGAAATCTGCCTCGTGACTCCCCGGGCTGGCGGCAGACTCACGCCCCTGACCGACTTTCCACTGGAGCTGCAAAGCTTCTGGTTGCTTCTCAGAGTACTTTCCAGTGAACGCACTTGCCCTGAAAAGGCAAACGATGATGTGCAGTATCCTAAGCTCACGGGCAGCGCTGGGTCCACATTAAAACGAAGTGCAGGTGCGCCCCTGCCCTGAACCTTTAGCAATGGGGGAGGTCGGTGGGGCTGTGGCCCCCTACCCCTGCTCTGCACTGTCAGAAAAACTGCAAACAGGCTTATTATTTCTGTACGTCCCTCTTATTTGAAAGAAGACTTGAAGGAGCTGCCAGGTGGACATGTGAGCGGAAGACGGCGCGGGGGCAGGGGGTGCGCTCGGGGCCTCCAGATGGGGCTGGGCATCATCCTAGCCCACGGTTTTGAGGGCTTAAACAGAGCGGGGATTCATTATGCCGCATGCCTGCCAAAGGAAAGCACGCCCATCCACCTTGCAAATGAGACAGGTCACTGAATCAGGACCCTGAGTGACATAGTGACAACCTCTTGTGATAAACAGCTTTCCTTCCACGGACACACTGGAGGAGCCAGGCCAGGCGGGAAGGAGGGCCCTGTGCTGCCTTTCTGGGTTGGAGGGGCGGGGCAGGGGCTCCCCGGGGCTCCGCGTCTGTCCTCACAGTTCCAGCATGTTTATCTCCCCTGGATATGTGCCGTCCTCATCAATTTCAACGGCCCCCGATGATGGCCGACCTCGTGGAAACCATGCATCATGCGGAGATGCTTTGGCGTCAGCGAGGGGAGAAGAATTTGTCACCAACTCCTCTGTTTGCCTGACAATAACAGGACCCAATATTTCATAAAAATTAAGTGCCCAGAGCATGCCCGATGGTTTACAGGTTTGATAAAGGATGGTCTGACAGATGTAGGGAAGACGGGGGACAGGAGGTCCCCTGCATCCTTGGTGTCAAAGCTGGTGATGCTGTAGTAACAGATGGAGACCATGCCACTCTCAGAGGCCTGGGGGGGCGGGAGGCTCGCCCACGGGGTCAGCACTCACACCAAGCCCTTCCTTTCCATGACAGGCCTTTGCTGCAAGAACTGGGAGCATCAGCCTGCCATCTCGGAGCATCTGAATAAGTGGCAGGATCTCCAAAGGGACTGGCACAGGGGTTTCAGTCCCGCAACAGACCTGGGCTCTGATTTGCTCCCTCCCTCACCTTCCTGCCAACAATCATCTTCGTTGCCTCCCCTCTGTACCGTGCTTCTCACTCCCTCAGATGTACATCGAGTCATTAGAAATTCCTACTTCATAGTGACTTTGCATCAGGCCCCGTGCAAACCCTACTGACGTGGGGCCGAATCAGCCTTGTCTCCCAAGTGCAGCCTCTCCAAAGCTTTCAGCGCAGTGCAGGCTACAGGCGACATGAGCCAGGAGTTAGGATGGGCGTCTGGGCACATGCGAGTCCTACTAGCCAAGAGAGTCAGGAAAGGTGGAAGTGGCAGTGAAAGGGGCGAGGTGGGGGGTGGAGTTCTAGGGATGGGGAGCAACTGGACAGGGGCCACAGACATTCAGGGGACAGGAGTGACTGAGTGTGACTGGGGCTTGTGTGAGGGGCTGGGGTGGGGATGGCTGCAGCCCCAGACATCCATCCATCCATCCATCCATCCATCCATCCATCCATCCGTCTGTCTATCCTTCCATCCATCTACCCATCCATCCATCCATCCACTCATCCATCCATCCATCCATCCATCCATCCATCCGTCTGTCTATCCATCCATCCATCTATCCATCCGTCCATCCATCCATCCACTCATCCATCCATCCATCTATCCATCCATCTCTCCATCCTCCCTCCATCATCCATCCATCCATCCATCCACCCATCCGCTCTTTCATGCAGAATGTGTTTGATGAGCATGTAACGCGCAGGGTGCTGGGGACACAGCTCTGGTCCTCCCTGAGCTCACGGTTTCCCCGCCCTCTCTGGTTCACTCATTCATGCAGGCAGCTGTCCGTTCGTCCATTCACCACCAGGGCCAAGGTCCCAGGTCCGCTCACCCAGCTGGAGGACGGCCAAGACAGCCAGTAGGTTACCTGCGTCAGGGTCAGCGGGGAGGCTGGCCGCAGGCCCTCTGCCTCTGTCTTGACCTTGCTGCGCTTATGAATTACGATGGGGTTCACGGTGCTGCTCACAGCCGATTCGCTGTTCTGCTTGTTCTGAGGGAGGGAGCAGGGGAGTCCGTCATGCAGGGGCAGGGCGGGGACACCCCGAGTTCTGTTTGGGCTTTACCTCAGGGATCCTCCCCACGTAGGATGGGCCAGCACTTCTGTTTGAAGTTTCAGAAGCCGGGTCTCCCAACTTGGTCCTCTGGCTGGGGGGGCGCAGCCACGAGAGAGCCCAGAGCTCGGCTTTCCAACTCCCCACCCCCCCCCCCACCTCCCTGGGAATGGAAAAGAAACCCTCTCTTTGCGAAATGCGGGACACCTTCACTCCTGTTCCAGCAGCCTCAGCTTCTCAGCCCTCTGGAGCAGGGGGTCTTGAAGCATGAGAGCAGGAGAACAGGGCTGGGCCAGCCCAGGGAGCAGGAAAGAAGGGCCTGGTCACAAGAGCTGATAGCTACTGTCTGGGGGGAGGTGCCAGGTGGACACCTGGAGCCCTGGGGTGGAGAGGGAGGGCGTCCTGGAAGAGGGGCTGCTCCAGACAGGGTGGGGTCTTGCCTTCGTCCTAGCACATGCTCACCTCTGGGCTCCGCCCTGCCAGGTGGCTGGCCTGGGAGGTGGCGCGACCTCGAGAACTGTCATCGTGAACGTTAGCCACGATCCGGGTCCCCACGGGGCTCTGCACACCCAAGCTCAGGTATGCGCACAACGACCCGATTAGGCGGCAGGCCCCGCTCTGCGGATGCGTTAGCCCAGGCTGAAAGAGCTTCCAGCGAGTTGGGTTCCAAAACGCAGTCTGGCGGAGTCCACAACTGTGTCCTTCCACGCCCCGATACTGCCTCTAAAACCATTTCCTCATGTGCAAAATGGGGCTTCATTCAGCCAAAAATAATGGCGCTTACTGTGTGCCTGGCACTGTACCAGCACGCCCTGCCACATCGAAGGCCTGCTGGAGAGCTCAAATAAGATGGCCTTTGGTCAACCTAGGCTCTAAGTACCGAGTACATTGTACTCTGTCTGCCAGAGCCTGAATTCTAGGGTTGCTCCGTCTACTTATTATGTTGATAGGACAGGCGACCACAGAATTTATAGGCCAGGCACTTGCCAGCGAAAGTGAGGGTGTCAGGACCCCGCCCAGGTCTCCTGATCCAGCATCCGGCCCTTCTGATCCAGTGGCCTATCGCCAGAAGGCATCCCACCAGCCACACCTGAGCGGGGAGTCCTTCCACAAGTTCCCGGCATGAGACGGCAATGATCAGCTCTCGTGGGGCCCCGGGAACCCGGGGACCCACCTACCTGGGTGGCGTCGCTCAGACAGGTGGCGCTGCCACTGAGCTGGGTGGGCGTGGCATTGATGGAGGCGAGGGCCATGGGCTGCTGCGCCAGGAAGGTGGGCGAGGGCTGGATCAAGGGCGGGGTGTGTCCGAAGGCTGAGCCCAGGCCCCTCTGCTGGCTCAGGATCTGCTGGTAGGCCACCGGGTTGATGGGGTGGGGGAAGGTGAAGGCTGGGCTGCAAAGGAGAGCAGGCAAGTCACGGAACAGAGTTGCGGGGGGCGGAGGCTGTTTGGTCAAGACTTCCTGCGCAGAGAGGACCCTGCCAGGGATCGGGAGGGGCATGTTGCTTATCTTGCGGTCAGCATGGCTTTACCTGGCTCAAGAGCCACCACTGTTTGCCATCTCAGGCCTCACGGGCTGTGCTCGCCTGCAGGCCCCGCCCCATGACCCAGCCTTCACCCCAGGGAGGAGCCAGGCGCCATCTCAGGCCTACACCCCAGCCCTTCACCTCTCTGACGCCTGAGAGGCATCCCTGACCATCTGAGCCCACTGGGCCCTGAGGCCGCTTCTGATGCCCGCTTGTCCAGGACATGTGCCCTGGGCCCTGCAGCTCGCATCACCCCCACTCTTCTTTCACTTCTGCTGCACCTCTAGGTTCTTTTATGCCATCTGCATATGAGCCCTCTCTCCAGAACACGATACTGCGGAAATAATGCTGACCTCCAAGGCCAAGCCATATAAGACATGTGGCTTGGGTGGCTCGGTCAGTTGAACGTCCAACTCTCGATCTCGGCTCAGGTCATGATCTCAAAGTTCATGGTATGGAGCCCCTCATCGGGCTTGAGATTCTCTCTCTCTATCTCTCAAAATAAGTACATAACTTAAAAAGAAAAAGACATGTGGCTTCCTCCTTACTCTCTCCTGCATCAGTCACTCGGGGTGGGGGTGGGGGAGCCAGCCGCCATGCCGTGAGGAAGCTCAAGCAGCCTTATAGAGAGACTCCCGTAACGTGAAATAAAGGCAAGTCTTCAGGTGCCTTACAGCCCTGGCCGACACCTTCAGCGCAGGCTCGTGAGACCCAGCGCCAAGCCAGTCTCATTTTCTTGACCCCAAGAAACAGTTCGAGATGGTCCATGCTCGTTGTTGCTTTAAACAGCTAAGGTTCGGAGTAATTTGTCTGGTAAAAAAAGACAGCCAACATCCTTGTTACCACTTCGATCTCTGCACGTCCCAGGGCCAGGCTCTCCTGACATTCCTCACACCTCCTGGCCTCCCTGAGGAGGGTTGCGGGGAGGAAATGAGTTGAGTCAAGGTGGTTGGGTCTGAGTCCTTAGAACAGCCATGGGCTGCACGGTGGAGTGGGGGTGGGGTGGGGACAAGGGCGAATGGTGTGAGGTCTGGGTGTGCCGTGCTGTGACCACAGCGGGAAGCTGGCTGCCTGCTCGGAGACCTGGCATGGCCCAAGTCGGCGTCACAACCTGTGCCACCAATGGCTGTGGCTGCCATAAAACCTTGGGTTTTATGGTTGACTCTTTCGTGCCAGGCCCAGTAAACATACTTTTCACATCAGAGAGTGGGTTTGGGGGATGAGCGGACACAGGAAGACATACTCGAATGTTAGCATGTTGCGGCATCATCGTGGTCGGTGTGGAATTCAGGGAGCGGTTGCAAGCACACCGACTCACAAATGCAACGTGTCCTGTCTTTCTCCACGGGTCGAAAGCATGGACCCTCCCCCACGTGGCCCCCAGCCCACCTTCTGGGGCTCGGCCACCCACATGCCGGCTGGGCTCACCTGAGAGTGCCTGCTGACAGGTGGCCGTAGGAGCCGCTGGCCGCCGAGCTGCTGCGGGAGTTGTTGATGTAGGCCACCAGCGAGTTGGGTGACGTCCGGATCATCCGCTGCAGATCCAGGCTGGCGTCTGACAGCGGGGAGATGGACAGCGCCCGCTTGCGGCTCAGGCGGGGGGTCACCCGTGGGCTGGAGAAGCGCGACACTGTGGGGACAGCCAACCCCAGGCATCACTGTGCTTGTAGGGGGTAGAATTGGGGAAGGGGGACTGGTGGGGGGGGGGGACAGGGGTAAGAGCCTTTGAGGACGGTGTAATGAGAACCACAGCTGGGGGCTCTTGGGCAAGGGCCCTGGCCTCTCTCCAACTCAGTCTGCTTATCTATAGAATGGGATGGATCCATGCATGACATGGTGGGGGTGTGAGAAACACAGGTCAGATGCTTGGGGGAGAGAATATGTTCGCTGAACGTAAGTTAGTGCCTTTACTATTAGTTTTGCAGGGAGCAGGGCTGGATTCAGCAACGCTTAAGGCGTAGCAGCTAAGTGTTGAAGAGCTTGGTGGCCACGAGTTGAACCCACCTGTGAAGCTAGCGCGAGGTCGAGAAACAGGCACGGCCAGCGTCCTTCCAGACCCACCCCAAGGGCAGCCACTACCCTGGCTTCCGGAGTTGCCTGAGGCTTCAAGAACCTGTCACCTTAAACACTCTTCATGCACAGGCACGCACCCCAGCCACCACCCCACCGCTCTCTCTGACGGCCCCTTGCATAAGCTCTCACCCCTCACCGGTAAGGAACTGCGGGAAGACAGCCTGAACCAGAGGGGGGGCTCCTTGACCCTGGGGTCACACTCTCCCGCCTGGCTCCAGACTGCGCCCCCGCTCCCCAGTCAGGGTTCTGGCTCTCTCCTCTGGACAAACAATGGTCTAGAATAAACGACCTGCCAGTGTCACCGGGCAACTCCCACATGCTCTGTGTCTGCCCTTTCCAGATCCTCCCTGAGCCCTGGGTTCCTCTCTGTGCAAGGGTCTCCTGGATCTGGCCCCTGGGGCTGTGGTGAGGAGTACATTACACGGCAGGGGCACCTAAACGCTTTGCCATGCCCCTGCATTTCTGGATATCGGCACTGACACCTCTTTCTGTGCCCCTTCGGGGGCCTCCAGGTTCCCTTTGGGCTGGAGGGGTTGCCTGTAGACAGCTCCAGAGGCTATCGGTGCACACCTCTGCTACACGCGGCCTGCCTCCATGCCTGTGCTCGGCCGTTCCTGGGCTCGTGATGCCCGCCTTCTTCCCTTCTGTCCGCTCAGAGCTGCTCAGACCCCACAGGTGCTCCTCCTCCAGGGAGGCGGCAGGTTGCCCTGGCTGCAGGGTTGGTGTGTTGGTGCCTTGTCCCCACAGCTGTGGGGGCACTAAGGGCAGGGCTGATGGCCTGGGGATCTCTGAGCCCCCATCCCCAGTGCCGGCCAGCCCCTGAGAAGGTTCGGGGCCTATTTGGCCTGTGTGAGTGCATAGAGCCCCCCAGCTACCAACTGCAGAAGCCTCAGCAGAGCCCCTGCCCACCACCTCATGCCCCCAGGTCCCCTGCTGGGCCCTGGGGGCACCCATGCCCGGCGCTCCTCCGACCCCTCGCCCTTGGTAAACCCGGGAAGCCCCTTTCTTCCTGGGCCACTGGGATAAACAGCCTCTGACGGGAGTTGGCCTGATGCCTTTCCATTGTTACCTCCTTCATGACTGAGTCTGCCCTCAAAGCCCCCTGCAGGTTCCCTTCCTCTCTCCCTCCTCCTATTCCCCCAGCCCACTGCTAGCCTGGGTCATCCCAGGGCCCTTAGCTAATTGCTGTCCCATCCACATTCCTCACTGCAGCCCGAGAGAGCTTTTTAATGTGTAAATTGAATCATGTCCCTGTGCCCCCCTGCCCTAACCTTTCCAAAGCTCCCAGTACTATTAGGAAAAAAGCCCAAATGCTCAGGGTGGCTTTTGCTTGGAGGCCCTGTGGGTGCCCCCTGCCCACCTCTCCGGCTTCATCCTGCCCACCTCCCAGGCTCTGCTCCAGCCACCTCTCAGCTCCCTACTCCTGTCACCTGTCTTCCAGCACAGGGCCTTTGCACATGCCCATTCCTCTGCCTGAAGTGCTCTTCCTTCCTCTCTGTGCTCAGACCTCCACGGGTTATCACTCTCCCAGGGAGAGCACCCTGACATCCTCTGGTTGGGAAGTTACCCCCATCCCAAATGGGGGGGGGTCACATTGTCAAGTCCGCATGCACCGGTGTGGTTATCTGATTGCTTCTGCCCCTCCCACCTTTATGCATCAGGGACTTGGGTCCTTTCCCCCCACCGTTATATGCATACACATACACATATGCATCCATTCGGTGGTGAGCCCGCGTGGAAGATGGCAAATGTTGAGCCGTGGGCACAGGTGAGGGACAGCAGAATCACAGCCAGGGCAAGTCAATATTTATGCACTGCCCTGAAGGTGCTGGGTACTGTTCTGAGCACTCCAAGGTATTAAGTTGTTTAATCTTTAAAGTATTCAATAGTGTCAACTGCCCTAGAAGGAAGGAAGTATTACCACTGTCGTTTTACGAATGACAGAGGCCATGCAGCCAGGGGAAGTGCAGAAGTAGACTTGGAAGTCAGGCAGTTGGCCACCAAAGCACTCAGCACACCGCCTCCACCCAGGGTAGAGAGAAGACGCACCTTGCGGGGAAGGATGTGCTTGGAGTTGGGGGCTGGGGCGGTCAGATGCACATACACACCATGTGGGAACACACAGCTGGGCCACACCAAACCCAACACTTAGTGCTTGGAGCACATCACCCAGCCTCCTGAGCCTCTCTTTGCCCATCTGTACAATGGGGGCGGTACAGCTTGGCTTGCAGAGTTATCTCGAGGACACCAGCAAACCACCGAAGTGCTGAAAGCCCAGCAGACCTTCTAAAACGAAACTGAGAATTAACGTCGCTTCTTCAGGGGCGAGGAGGACAGCTTTGATGGGCAGGATGAGCGTAAAGCTAATACTGGAGTGAGGGACAGCAAGTCTAGAAAACACAGTCGGGCCACACAGCAGTACGTCTGTCACTACAGCATTCACTCATCTGTCCATTCATCTGGGCTCCTCTAGGCTTCTTTGTTCTTATTTACTGAGTTCACTCCCCGTCGGTCCCCACTTCCAAGGAAAATCAAAGATGCAAACGTGAATCCTCCCAAAGAGTCCTGTCACTTACGAACCGAGTGGCAAATGGAGAGACACGAGGTGGGAGGGACAATCCAACATCCTGTAGACTAAGAAATACACTCATCCTTCTAATGCATGTTCTAAAAAAAGACTTTGCTGCTAATATTTGGATTCCCACCCTCTCACGTGCCCCTAACAAGAGGAAACAGGGCAAATCTGACAGTGATATTCATCTCTGTTATTCCCACCCCTCGAGGGAAATATGTTTATTAATGTGCCTCTTCCCTTGATAAATTACTAAATAGAAAGAAAATCCTGGCACTCATTTCCTGTGGCTTCTCCTGTGATTTATGACCGGGGACTGGCAGAGCTGTTGCGTCCATTCATCTGTGGATGAGCCTGCGCCGATTTCTGTCAGCCGCCGGGGGGGACCGGACACCAGCCTGCCCTCACCCGGGCAGACGCCCCATGCTACCCACTCCTGCTGCCGCTTGCATCTGGCTCCTGTTTCAGCCACTACATCTTTCTTTTGCTCATTCGTGTGTTAGTTCACTCACCCATCAGAGCCTTGTCGTGGTGACGGTATGGCAGGCATCGGGCTGGACGCTTTCGGGGATTGCAAGCAAGGGGGGGGGGGACCCTCAGCCCTGCCCTCCTGTGAAGCTCACTGTCCAGGTGAGAGAAGAAAATGGTGCCCAGAGCACTGGGCAGGGCTCCTGGGATTACCAGGTAACTCCAGAGTGTTTGGGGACATCGCTGCTTTCCCTGGGGGCAGCCGGGAAGGGCAGGAAGTTTGAGAACGGGCCCCGGGTGCAGGCAGACCATGTTCTGACCCTGCTTGCCTGCTCTGATCTGGGCGACTTTGGGCGAGGCTCTGAACCTCCCTGAGCTGCTTCCTCACCTGGAAGATGGGCCAACAGTATCCACCTCTGGGTTGCTATGGGCTTGTGACCAGCATGTCACCCGAGCTCTGGGGGGGGGGGGGGTGTCCCAAGGACCCAGGAACCTGGAATGAGGGCGGCAGGAGGAAGCAGGGGCTGGCTCCCCAGGACGTGGGCGGGGCAGGTGGGGCACCAGCAGTGGAGAGAGCTGTGTCCCAGCACCACCTCCCAGGAGGCCTTTCTGTGCCAGATGCTGTCCTGAGCGTGGGACTGGGACACGCCCCCCCTGGCGGTGGCAGGACACAGCCTCGTGGCCTGGCTCGTGGGCCCTGGGTCCTCACCGGTTAGGGAGCATCCCTGCACAGCCCAGCCCCGCCCACATACCTTCTGGACTCACTGAGGAAATGCTCTAAGGAAACCCAACTGGAGGACCTCAACCTGCCCCACACTTAGCCGTCCGCAGCCCCCTCACCCCCTCTTATGGGGGGATTGAAAACACCTCGGCTTTGGAGCCCAGAGGCTTGGGGTTGAGACTGGCCGGCACCATTTCCTAGTTCTGTGATGTAGACAAATTTAGGGCTCAGGCTCAGGCTCAGGGCCTCGGCTTCCTCGCCTGTAAAGTGACTTCGTGTCTGTGCCGGTTCACCAGGTGACCCACATACACTACCTAGCCCGGGTCTGCACACAGCAGTCCTGCCCCTCGGGGAACCTGTGGCCTGCTCTCCTCTGCCTCAGTCTCCCTCCTGTCTGCAGGCTGGGCACGGACTCCCGGCCCGACTGGGGCCTCCGGCAGTCCCTCCAGCGGCTCCTCCTGCCTCTCTGTGGTGTGATCAATGTAATTGGTCTCTGAAAACCCCCTTGGACCCGCAGGCAGCATAAAGAACGGGCGTCAGAACGGAGGTGACATCCAAGTCAAATTAGTGTCAATATGACAATAAAATATACAGCTCGGAGGAAATATGGGCTGTAAACAGACAACATTTCAATCGGAAACATTTCAATCTTCTCAGTGTGGTGGGAGGAGGGGGTGGGTTGTGGCGGCTCCCACACTGCCGTGCAATCACCAATATTCAACAGCATAAAACAAGAACATTCCATTTTAAGGCCCCGGTGACAACCGGTGAATTCCCCGCCCTCCGGAGAACCAGTAGGCAGAGCGATAGCCTTGGACTCCTTGACCGCTGATCTATTACCTCCCAGCGCAGTATCACTTTCCACTCTTCCTGCTATAAATCAGCCTCCTTTAAGAACAAGAGGCAACGGGCCTCCATCGACCACCAGGAGGCTGAGAGGCCCCTGGCCAGGGAGGGACGCGGGAGATGCCCTTTGTCCAGCCTGCAGCCTGGTCCTGGGACCCGGGAGCAGGGCAGGGCTTGGATTTTCGCTGCAGCGAGAGCCCCGGCAGAGGCCCCCTCTGCCTTCCTGCCTGCCCCACACCACCGTGGGGATCTCCTCGACGCACGCTCAACCCAGATGAGGTTATTTTGGGCTTGACGGAGGCAAGGACACGAACGTCTTCCTCAGAGCATATCTGGTTTCCCATATGAGAAAAAATACAAGGTTCTATTTTAAGGTCTATTTATTTAACCCCAAAAGGTGAATGTATGAAAAGTGCAAGGATTATTACACAGAGCCACCTGTGGAACTTATCAGGCACCACGAGGGCACGACTTGGCATGCTATGCACCACTGTGTATTCCTGGCACATAGGAGGTGCTTAAGAAACACCCCCAGAATGAATGAGAGAGAGAGAGAGAGAGACAGAGAGAGACAGAGAGAGAGAGAAGGCTCAGTTTCCTGAACTTCCCACAAAGTCATGAGGCCCCCTGCACCTGCACAGAGCTTACCTGCCATGGTCATGGTTATAGGAGGCTTTCTAACATGAACACACGTATTCTCGGAGAGTCTCGGGACCCTTCCACAGGTGGGTGCTGAGCCTGCACAATTCTGAAGGTCTACACCTCACTGGGTGGACTAAAGCTTCCTGGGAGGGTCTCTCCCCACACCCATGCAGCTGGGACCAGCAGGAGCTGGTGGGTTTTCCCTGCTCCCCAGTTTATAGGAAAGGAGAGGCTGGGGATACTCCAGAGGCCGACCTGAGCTGTGCGCACTGGGGTCTAATAGATGCATGTGAACGACACATCCACTTGGGCATCAGAGCTGAACGGAAATGGCTAACACATTAAAAAAATTTTTTTGATGTTTATTTGTTTTTGAGAAAGAGAGACAGAGCGTGAGCAGGGGAAGGTCAGAGAGCAGGAGACACAGAATCTGAAGCAGGCTCGAACTCACAGGCCGTGAGATCATGACCTGAGCCGAAGTCGGATGCTTAACCCACTGAGCCACCCAGGAGCCCCAGAAATGCCTAAAACATTTTTAGAAGCAGAAGCAAATGTTCTGGTTGTAGTTCAAACTGGCTTGAAAAAAAACAAAAAGAACCGTATTAAGTAATGACAGATACAGGATATTGTGTCGGCCTACTCTTAATTTCCTTGGATCGTAAGGGATTGGGACCAAAGGAAAAGAGTCATCTGTTCCTGAAATCCTTTAGGGTTCAGAACCGCGCCCCCCCCACCCCCCACCCCCACCCCCTGCCAAGCCTCACCCCCAGCCTCAGCAGATCTGGGGTGAGAAACTGATATGCCTGCCCAGGTCCGGGATGGAAACTTCCCTCTATACCCTGAAGACAATCATGTTCCCGAGAGGAGAGGTGGAGAAAGGATGGTGGGTGGGTGTGATGAGTCCAACGCGAGCGCAGAGCTCTCACGCCCACTGATGAGCTCACCTCCCTTACTCCTGCTCAGCCCCAGATGCTGCCAAATGCTGAGCGCCCCTGAGAACAAAGCTGCCGTGTTCCCGGCCACCTCCCCAGCTCCCTGCAAAGAGCCGACAGCTGCTTGACCCCGGGTAGTTCCCCAATTAGTTTGCGTCTTTCTATCCTAGGTTTTTTGGTGACCACCACTCACTCACTCAGTCACTCTGCAAACACAGAGGCCTGCTCCTTGGCCGCCATGCTCCCAGACCTGGGGAACCCCCCAGTTTGTCAACGGAGAAGCAGCAGCCAGTTACAGCCCCGCAGGTGGGAGGGAGGGAGCGCGAGCAGAGCTGACACGGTTGAGCTGGGGCTGGATCCGGGTGGTGTCTCAGAAGTGGCGGCTGACTGGGGTCCGAACACACGGAGCAGAAGCGAGCTGGGCAAGCCCGCAGGGAAGGGCATTGCAGGCAGGAGCAGAGCAATTGTCTGGGAGACTTCATTGGAGCCGGGTGGTGGGAGGCAGTGTGCAAGGCGGGGGGAGGGGCGGGGAAGACTAGGCTGCAGGGGAAGGCCACTCAAGCCGGGTTATAAAGCCTGAATCTTGCCCTGAGGGTGACGAAAGCCACAGGGATGCAGAATGACGGAGGGGATGAGAAATTACTGCGAGGCAACCGTGAGGCCGAGGGAGCCCGAGCCGAACGGCAGTGCTGGGAAGGTGGCAAATAACAGGACCGCTGCGGGGGGGTTGACGACTCAGACGTGGCAGGCCTGGGGCTGGGACGGATGGGAGGCATGGGGCGGTGGCCACGAGGAGTTTTGGCACTAGGCTAAGCACGCGGTGGACAGCGACACAGGCACTCGATAGACAAAACTCCCACAGGAGGGGAAGATGTGAACGAGGGAAAAGGCTAGAAAGACACAGGAAGTAGTGTTGATGGAGTCGCTCCTGCACGCCAGGCACTGGCCAAGTTCACATGCACGACCTTACTCAGTAGTGTGTTTAGTCCAACTGGCATATGGGGCTAGGAATCACTGTCCGGACCCCATCCGGTGCCCCTGGCTCCCTTGGGTCATCTCCCACGGTGGGGACGCGCACAGGCAGTGCTGGCTTAGATGTGTCTGCAGCTCACTGCCCCAACTCCCTTCCCAAGGCCACCCCAAAGGGCAGCATCCACTCTGGCCCAGCTGCTCTAGGCCGAGCTGGAACACTTCTGGCCCAGCAGGCCCTCCCTGAGGCCATGGCTCTTGGGGTGACAGATGTGTGGTGCTGCCTGGAGGCAGTGTGCCCAAGGGAAGAGCCAATGTGTTGGTGATAAACAGCGGGGCTTGAAACCCCAACTCACAGCCTAGGCAAGTCACACGACCCCAGTGTGCTCATCTTAAAGTAGAGATGACAATTCCAGCCTCAGAAGACGGCTGAGGGCAGTCACAGGGGAGAGTGTATGGAAAGGCACAGGATGGAGGTGGCGGTCACACAGGCACAGGGCAGGTGCTCATGTTGGCTGACTCGGCCTCTCCTGCCCTCTGGGGACACCTGCCTGACCAGACCCTCTGCCATGGTTTGTCTGTGTCTGCCCGCTGTCCAGCTGGCCTGGTGCCGGCCACCCTGAAGCCTTGGGAGGCCCTGCGTGGGGGGATGTGATGTTCAGACGTGGCTATTTGAGGACTAGTTGCATTGTACCTGTTGTCTGGTTTCTAATTTTGACAAGTGGCCTGTACACACAGCTTTACCTGAGCTCCACCCTCGCCACCTGCTGACACGCCGCCCGCCTCCCTGTGGGGAGCACCAGAGGGCTATGGAGAGGCACAGGGGCGGGACAGACCCAGGGATCACATTCTGATGGCATCCCTCAGGCCATGTCAAGGGTGATGGGGCCGTGAGAGCCAGTGTTAGGAGACGCTCCAGGGCTCTTCCCCAGCAACACTCTTGTGGGGAAACAGGTAGTGCCCAGCGGGGTTCAGGAGCCACACGAGGTCGCTCTTGTAAGCGTGAGGCGAGAAGGGCAGGGGAGAGGAGGGAGAAGGCGTGTGTCCTGGAGGAGGCAAGAGCTCGGCCAGGTCTTAGGAAGTGAGGGGCTCAGCTTTGCCCCAGGCAATAAGGGGGAGCTGCAGTGGCTGGTGTGGACAGGAAGTACTGGGGGACAGGAGGGGGCTGAGGGGTGCAGGGACCCACCCTGAGTCACGCAGCCCAGTAGGTACCAGGCCATCCCTCTCTGGCAGGTCTCCCTGTGGGCCTGCGTGCTCCCTGCCTTCGGGGACTGCAAAAGCCGTCCCAGGCAGAGCTGGAGGAGGATAAATCTGCAGAAGCCGCCTGCCCGCCCTGCCCCCTGCCGCTGTGGTTTCTAGCTCCACTGCCTGGCCTGGATCCCTGGGTATCTCTGGGCTAGGCTCCAAGAGCAGCAGGTAGAGTGGCATTAACTGGGGGAGGCGGGCACTTAGCCTTTCCCCCTTCCTCTCTCCTCCAAGAGGCGGGGGCTCCATGCTGTTCCCAGGGACTCGTGGTCAGGGGGCCAGGCCACAGGCTCCTCTGTGAAATCAGCATAGTATTTGGTGGGAAGGAAAGACTTGGTATTTTAGGGACACCCAGAGCATTACCTACCCAGAACACTGGATATCCTGCCTGCCGGACGTGCCCTGCCTGCAGCCTCCAGCTCAGTCATTAACCGTGATGCGCTTCTTTCTTCCTAACTCCTCATCTGGTCTGGGGACAAATCTGGTGGCTCTATCTACAATGTGGTCGCTTCTCCACACCTCCACTAACTGGACCTTCTGCTTCCACCTTGCCCTTAAGCCTTCTCAGATCAGCAGCCGCAATGGAACTCCTTTTAAGAATAAGTCTGATCTCGGGGCACCTGGCTGGCTCAGTCAGTTGAGTCCGACTTTGGCTCAGGTCATGATCTTGTGGTTCTTGAGTTCAAGCCCCGTGCCGGGCTCTGTGCTGACAGCTCAGAGCCTGGAGCCATCTTGGGATTCTGTGTCTCCCTCTCTCTCTGCCCCTCCCCTGGTCGTGCTCTCTCTCTCTCTCTCTCTCTCAAAAATAAATAAAATGTTAAAAAAAAAAAAAGTCAGGTCTCATTACTCCTCTGTCCAATCCCCCTCCAAGGGTCCCATGATGCTTAAGCCAGACAAAGTCTTACCAAGCCCTGACCAGCCTGCACAACCAGCCCCAGAAATCTGGCCTCACCCTACTCCTGCCCCGCCCACTCACTGGGTGCCAGGCATGCTGGCCTCCTGGCTTTTTCTTGAACTCAGAGGGCATGCTGCTGCCTCAGGCCCTTTGCACTTGCTGTTTCCCTGCCTGGATCATTCTTTCCACATATTTCTGTACCGCTCACCTCCTTTAATTCTTGCTTGAATATCATTTTCCCAGGGAGGATTTCTCAATTTCCTCATTCAAGACTATACCCAACCCCCACCCCTCACTTCACCCCAGTGCTTCCTACTCCATTCTTGGCTTTGTCTCTCCCTATCACGTTGTAAGTTCCATGAAAGCAGAAACGAGTGTGTTTTGTTCCCCAGTCTGCAATTGCTAAAACATGTCCTGGCTTGCGGCGACTCACTAAGTGTTTGTGGGAGTCGCTCAGACTCGGTCCCCTGCGGACAGCAGTCATGGCAAGGATCCCAGACCACTCCTTAGGGCTCCTCACCCACAGAAGGAGCGGCGTCCCCTCTTTCGCTCCCCGCCCCCGCCCAGCACTCACCATCCACCGGATTGAGGTAGTCGTGGAGGTGGGGCGCACTGGCGGCACCCCCACTCTGCACCAGCAGGTCCCCGTATGGCGCAGGGTGGCCCGCCATGAGAGTCATCTGGTGGTAATAGTCTGAGGGGTTGGTGCCCGGAGCGGGGAGGCCAAACAATCCCCTCTCCTTGAGGTGCTCGTGGGCCACTGTGGGCAGGAGGAAAGGAGAGAGAAAGAAGCCATCAGGACATGGCACCAAATAGAGAAACACACAGACGGCTTGGCGAGCTCCCCCTAGTGCCCGCCGGTCCTTCCTCTGTCCCTGGGTCCCCTCCCCCCACTGAGCAGACGAGGTGGGGTGGGGCGTGTTCCTGCCGATGGGGACCCAGATCCCGTCTGCAGAGCCGTAAACAACCACCCCTTCCTTCCCGTGCAGGCCCCACAGGAGACAAGAGCCCCAGGCTGACAGCATCCCCTGTCCACCGTCCAGCAGAGCCTTCAAAGGGAAACGAACATGTAAACTGTTTTTATTAGTTTTCTTTATTTTTTGAGAAGCAGGGAGAGACAGAGCGCGTGTGGGGGAGGGGCAGAGAGAGAGGGAGACAGAGCTGTCAGCACAGAGCCCGACGCGGGGCTCAAACTCACGAGCTGTGAGATCATGACCCGAGCCAAAGTCGGACGCTTGACCGACTGAGCCACCCAGGTGCCCCGGGAAACAAAGACGCTGTGGGGGTCGGCGGGGCCTGAACAGTCACGGCGAGATCACCCGGACCCAGCCAGATCAAGCTCCCGGCCTGGCCTGCGACCGCGGGACCCGAGCTGTCTGCCTCCAGCCCTGCACTCAGCCCCTCCAGGGGCTCAGCCAAGAGGCAGGGAGGATGAACTTCGGAGCATCTTCGAGGGGGCCTGGCACTCCAGCGCGGAGCTTGGAGCCACACATACCCATTGAGAGTCCTGCCTTTCACCAGGTGTGCAAAACTGGGAAGGGGCCTCCTTTCTCAGCTGCCTCAGTTTTCCATCCATAACACGGGGGCACTAATACTCACGACCCAAGTTACTATTCAAAATGTCAGTGATGGCCGGCATCGTGCTGAGTGCTTGCTGGGCCTGTGCGGGCAGTGCTGAGGGACTCACGTTCATTCTCAGTGTCACCATCCCCATGTGCTATGACCTCAGGGTCACCATTACCACCCCCCACTGGCAGATGGGGACTCTGGCAGTCTCTGCTCTTTGTCTTGGCAAAAAGCAAAGATCTCATCCGTATGCCCTGGGCAGAGAGAAGCCAGTCAGTGGAAACAGTCACCCTCTTCCTCTTCCTCAACTTCTGCTGTATCCACTAGAGAGAGCCCTGGCCTGCAGCCGGGATGATGCCCCACGGCTTCTGCTTACCCTGTCCATGCCTGAAACACCCTCCCGTCCCCCTTTCTTCTGGATGTCCGCCTCCTCCCTGAAGCCCTCCCTGGAGGGCCCGTTTGTCCTCAGAGCACACGCGGTCTGGCAGACGCTGCCTCTCATAGCTGATGAACGTTCCGGGCCTCGTGTGGGCAAGTGCTGGGGCTGACACACGGGCGGTGTGAGCCTGTCGTGCTGTCTCTACTCACTTGGGAGCTTGGTTCAGGGCCAGCAAGGTCTCAGGGTTTCAGTCTGCAAATTAGCCAAGTGCCCTCTGGAGCTGGCCCCATGCCTGCTTTCTCAAGGGACTGGGGCTGAGGATAAGTGGGCGTGACAGGAGCCACGGCGACGTTTATATGGAAATCAGGCATCGAATCAGTGCTCCACAACTCTAAGTCCCTCCTTCAAGGGATGGGCTACACCGTTATCCACTGAAACTACTGTGTCCTTGTCTCTTCTAGAGACATCTCTCAGGGGCTCTGACCCACGAGCCATGTGTCTTAATCTCCTACAGCTGCCGTAACAGGTTCGTAAGTACAAACTCAGCGCTGACTGCTGTTCGAACAACACAGTCCTGGAGGCCAGAAGTCCGACGTGAAGGTGTCAGCAGGGTCACGCTCCCTCCAGAGGCTCGAGGGGATAATCTGTTCTGTGCTTCTCCCTCCAGCTTCTGGGGGTTCCCAGTTTCCTTGGCCGGTGGCCACATCTCTCCCATCTACGCGTTGTTCTCTCATATGTCTCTTGTGAGGACACTTATCGTTGTATTTAAGGCCCACGCGGACATTCCAGGATGATCTCCTCATTCAGAATCCCCAACTAAATCACATCTGCAAAGGCCTTTTTTCCAAATGAGGCAACACTCTCAGGTTCGGGGAGTGGGGTGTGGACGCATCTTCCCGGGGGCAGGCACGGTTCAGCGCACTGCACCGCGTGCGAGGTTCAAGGCCAGGGCAGCATCCTCACGCTCCGCGCCAGCGCATCGCTGGCTGGGTCATCAGCAGAGGCGTGGAGAAGCACAGGCCCACGTTCCGGAGTCGGCGGCTCAATGTGGAGGCAGCGAAACGCTTCGCCGTGGAGATTTCAGGGCTGGGGTCCGACCCCTTGGGAGTCACTTCAGAACGGCCACACTGCGGCCAGCCACTTCCACGTCCTGTGGTTGCTGGCAGTTGCCTCGTCTGGTTTCTTGGTGGTAAAGATGAGGCGAAGTGCAAAACACATGGCTAGAGTGACGAGCCAGATAGTCCTTTCTGTGTATTTGGAGGCTGGAGTCCTTTTCCTTGTGAAACTCCAACCTGAGCCTCTCAGGTCCGGGACTCAGCTCCAGCTTCCAGTCATATCCACAAAGTGGGAGAGGGCACATCGCCCCTGGTGAGGACGGGATGTGGTTAGGAGGGACCCGCTGGGATCGTGTTTCCCGGAGCCTCTGCCCACGGGCTCCTGAGTGCAAAGTCCTTAGAAACGTCTGTCCTCTGGAACGTCCCTCTGCCCGATAGTTTCGGTGGGCAGATTCTGAGAAGATGCAACCCGGTTGTTTTTTGACAAAAACGGCAGCAATAAGTGGCCACCGGGTACCATGGGGACAGCGCTCCAAGCTAGGGGTGGGGTGGGAGCACTTCCGGGATGACAGGGTGGGCGGGGCCAGCTCCCAAATGTGCTTACTAGCGTCCAGCGTGAGTGTGTATGTGCATGCGTGTGCGTTTGCGTGTGTGTGTTTGTACGGGTGCATCGGTGAGGTGGCGATGGGGCTGGAAGTAGCACATTGTTTTTGGAAGTACTACATTTTAGATCTGAAAATCTAATATTCGCGTCCCGTGACGTGTCTCAAATTAACTGGATTGGGGGAGGGGGAGGGGCATCTGATCTCCCAGCTGGACCAGGCAATTCTCTCTCAAGCATCTGACCTGAGACACACCAGGCCATCAGTGCTCACATGTGGAGGCTTGGGGTGTCTTTTGGAGGCCACGTGTTGACCTGCAAGGGGCAGAAGCCAGCCCGGTGCTGTCCTCCTTCTGCTCTGGGGGCCCATGAGATGGGATCCAACGCCCCCTCTACTTAACCAGAAGCAGAGTTTGGTTTACTGCAACCAAATAGTTCTCACCTCTGATAAGATCTACAAGAACAAACACACCCGGCCATTATTGTACATAATTTGCATGCAAAAAGGTGTTTACGGAACACCTCTCAAGAACAATGGTCCCCAGACCGTGTTGGCTGTTGCCACTTACTGAACACCCCGTTGTTCAGGCTGGTGGGGAGGAATGTCAGCCTGCTCACGGTTGTCCCAGAGGACTGGGGCTGGGGAATCAACACTGTTAGGGTTAGTGGCCCTGTCCCCCAGTCCCCCAGGCCCTACTCACCGTCAGCGGGGCTAAGGCCCCGGGCCGCAGAGATCGTGGGGAGTGTGGGGCTGCTGTGCATGGCACGGAGGTAATGCTCCATGTGGGGGCTCACGTAGGGGTGGGGGGCGTTGAAGGGGGACTCCCCGGGGCCGGCGGGGTGTGGGGAAAGCCGGATCAACGAGATGTCGGAGATAATGGGGCTGCCACTCAGGGCAGGAGGCCTGCAAAGACAAAGGAGCAGTGTAAGAAGGCATGGCCAGTCGTAGAAGGACGTGTGGGGGACCCGGCTGAGACGCGGGCTCGGTCCTCGTAGTAGTCTGAAGTCGCACACATTGGCTGGCACACGCGGGTTGAAAACTCCTGTGTGCTGGTGCGGCTGCCCACCGGCCGATCTGGTGTTGGCGATGAAATTCGTCATACACGCATTTGGATTTGCGGGACCACAGGCTCAATGGGCCACACTGTCCCACTGCTTCCCCAGTACCTGCTCAAAGCTGGACAAACAGAAATAACACAACTCTTTATTAAATGACTGGATGCATGCGTTCTATATGAATGAAAAACAGAACATGAGAACTCTAACACCAGGGGCAAGATGCAAGGAGCTCATTCCCTTTTTGTTTTTAAATATATTTTTTTCCCAAAAGTTTGTTGCTTTGTTTGTTTATTTAGAGCGTGCGTGCAAGCAGGGGGCGGGGCAGAGAGAGAAGGAGAAAGAATCCCAAGCAGGCTCTGCACCATGCAGAGCCTGACTCAGGGCTCAATCCCACAAACCATGAGATCATGATCGGAGCCGAAGTCAAGGGATGCTTAACCCACTGAGCCACCCAGGCGCCCCTAAAGATTTTAGTTTTAAGGGATCTCTACATCCACCGTGGGGTTCACACTCACAACCCCGAGATCAAGAGTTGCACGATCAAGAGCCAGCCAGGTGCCCCAAAGAGCTCACGTTCCTAACAGAATTGAGAGAAAGGGAGGAATCGGGAGATGCCCTGAAAGTAGAGAGCTTTGGTTTAGAGGGGTAGTTGCTGCTGTGGAGCACCCAGCCACAGGATTAATTGCAAAGGAGCAGAGCAGGGTTCAAGAAGAGTTCTGGAATGCTGAGCTGCAATAAAATTCTGCAATATCCTTTTAGTTCTCCTTACACGGATTTTTTTTAACGTTTATTTATTTATTTTGGGAGGGGGTAGAGGCACAGAAAGAGAGGGAGAGAGAGAAAATCCAAACAGGCTTTGCACTCTCAGCATGCAACCTGACGTGGGGCTTGAACCCATGAACTGTGAGATGGTGACCTGAGCTGAAATCACGAGCTGGATGTTTAGCCGACTGAGCCACCCAGGTGCCCCTTTTGGAATTTCTTTTAATGCTAACACAGCCTCACTTCTTGGGTGCCCACCAAAGGTGAGGCATGCACTTGGCCTGGTCCCTGTGGCCCGGCTGGCGTGGCCGAGGGCCACCTCCATGTCCCCTGCTCAGTCCTCCAGGGGGCACGGACTCCACTCGACACAAGGACGGGGTCTTTCCACTAGGCCTGCTGCTCACTTGGAGCTTCTAGGCGGTTGTTCGCATGCTGGCTGCAGGGGTGATCTGAGGTCATCTACCCCAAGACTTGCCCATTAAAGAAAAATCAGGCTTTAGAAGAGAAATAGCTATGAAACCACAGCTGAGTCACGGGTGACCAAATTTACCAAGATACAATTTCCACTTTTTCAGAACGTGGGGTCTCCCTGTGATCCGACACAGCGCAAAGAAAAGAATATGTGTTAGCAGCAGACGAACCCGCATTAGGATCTCAGCCATTATCAGCTCAGTCACACGAGCAAGCGATTTAACCTCTGCGAGCCTCAATTTCCTCCACTGGAATACGGAGATAATAATGCCTTTTTCATGAGGCTGCCCTAAGGATGAAAGTCCCCCAAACGGTACCTGAGACACAGCCGTCAGCTGGTAAACAAGAGCTGTTATCACAGCATCAGTGCCACACTTGGAGGGCAAAACCCAGGTGTGCCCCAGAGGCTGTCAAAACTTCCCCCATGGGATTGGCCTTGGATGTGGGCAAGGGCATTGTTAGGATTGGTTACTTCAGAGTGGGGATGGTCTGTCCACTGGCTGCAGTGAACCACAGATAATTACTGCTTGTGTTTAACAGTGCCCGAAAACCGTGCCTGCGACACCGTGCACGCCAGGACCCAAGCAGGTGACATCCAGATGTCTTAACATCTGGGTTTCACAAACTCCCCGCTGGGAGGGCCTAAGCATTCTGCTACATCGTTTTCTAGCTTTTGCAGATGTGATTGCAATGGACGTGCAGACCCAACGAACCTGCCAGGCCACGTTCACACTGGTGTGCTTCTGCCCACACCGATTCTTGGCCTCCGATGCCTCCTGCACCTTATAAGGCAAATCCCTTCTCTACCTTGTAAGCCCAGGGGAGGGAACTGCCTCGGGGACACCTTCCCTGAAGCCACTTGCCCAGGCGTGAGCTCTCTGCTCCTTTCTCCCTGCTACCCCTGGGGTGCCTGCTGCTGGTCTTGGGTTAACGGGCCCATCTCCCAGGTAACGGGGTTCCATCTGAGGTCCCTCTATACACTAGCACCGGGCAGGGAACTAGCATCCCAGAGGCATTTCAGTGACGGCTACAAGTATGACTGCCAGGCCCTGAACTCAGCAGAAGGGAGTCTCCGGGGTAAGTCACGAGTCACGGCCTCAAGCTGCTCTCCCTCACAGGCTGCCTGCCCAGCCCAGTCCACCTGTGAGTGAACTGCATTAAGAACAAGGGGCTTAAGAGACGTCTTTGCTCTAGGCAGGGGTGCTATGTGTCCAAGGGTGGGGAGGAAAGAGAACCAGACTAATTCGTCCTCTTGCTAAGGGCCAATCTTGCTGCCTCGGGCATGGTGACCGGGGCAGGATGGACACTCACACTCCCGCGACAGGACAGGTGTTCTATGAAGACCATACTCGGGAGAATAACACCTGTGGGCCAGGCCTGTGGGGCGGGGAGGAGACCTCTGACTCCTGCGCACAGATCTGGGATTGAAGGGTAAACATTCTGGAAGGCTGAGCCCACTTCAGTCAACGCAGGGTGTTCTGGAGAACGGTGTGAGGCATCTCTTGTCCTCAGACCCCTTTGTCCTTCCCCCCACCCCCCATCCCCGAAACACACGAGTTTCCTAGGGTCTGCAGGACGCTGGCCAGGGCTGAGGTCACAGCAGCCTCTGGTCATGGAAGCCGGTGGCCTTAAGTGGCCTGTCCAAGCCTCCCTGGCACCAGGGTCTCCTTGTAGGGCATAGTGACAACAGCTGAGGCCTCAAGAGACAAACCAGTGACTACATGGGGATTTAAAGGAACACGTTTAGGGCACACGGCAGCCCCAGTCTGTCCGAGGTGACCCCATTCCACTGACCAGATGAGTGTCTCCGAAGCAAGAGGCTGGAAAGAGGTGTTGTCATGGTAACAAGCGCACCCCTGGGGGGCTGCCCTGCCCTGGCAGGGGCTGGAATCCAACCCAACCTAGCAGTTGGGCTTGGAGGTGGTGGGTGGGGCCCGAGTCCCCCCCTGGAACAGGGACATGTCTTCACACCTCCGTACCGCCCCTCAGGGGACAGTGACCTCTGCGGCCCTCAAGGGAACAGGGAGCTCATGAGGACTCTGGGCCCAGAGGGGAAGTCACCCTCCATGCTGTGTGGCCAGAGAGACGCAGGCTAAGACTCTACCAAGTCCTCCTCGCTCCCGGGATAGTGCTCCCCTCATCCCAGGGGCCGCCCAGCCCCACAGAGAACACTGCCAAGGACCCATTTCCCTGGTGTGACGGGGAGTGGAGCTGAGAGAGGCCACTGCCCACCCTCCCCCCCCGCCCCTCCCCCCACCACAATGCAGTTTTCACAGGGTGTGCTGGTGAGACAGGTCAGCTCAGAGGGCTGATTCAAGGGCACACAGAACAACCCTTTGCTCTTCCCAGTGCCGGGAGTGCTGTCACTCTTGGCCTGGAGGCCGTGGGATCTAGGCCAGCAGAGCTCTAGCGCAGGCACAACCAAATGTTCTTCCTTTACATGAGGAGCAGGGCTGGATTCTGGAAGCTGTTTGAGGGGACCGAGGGTCCAGGAAGCAGTGGGGCAGGACCGGCACCTGGGCACTGCTTGGGCCTTCCAAAGCACTGGTTTTCTCTTGCTAACCTTGACTTTTCCCACCTAGCTGGGGGGCCTCAGCCAGCATGCTGCCCCTCCCCGGTGCCTCCCAGAATGGCACACAAAGACCAGTGTTAGGTGCATGGCAGGGGGTTAGCAGGCATTAACTCTCTACCCTTCCCTTCTCTGCAACAAGTCATCTTGGGGTAGGGAGCAACTACTGACCTGGGTACCCAGAATCCAGAACAAGAGGCCCATCAGCCAACACAGCTGTGGATGACTGTCCAGACGCCTCCTCTGGGAAGGCTCCCCAGATGTCCCCTCTGTACGGTGACACTTTGCTGTGCCCTCACCTGACAGCTCCTCAAGATAGGGGTGACTGCATGCCAGCTGTCAAAGGACATCGTGCATGTAGTTCCTTTTTTAATCCCAGTAAAAAATTCACCAAGAAGGCACTTCATGCCCATTTTACAGATGAGAACACACCCAGGAAGGCAAGGTCTCTTGCCCAAGGTCACTCAGGTTGCAGATAGTAGAACCACAACCAACCGAGGTGGGCTGGGCCCACGCTTGTGCTGTGCCCATCCCCTCGGGAGAGAAACGGGTGCTCTTGATGACTGTGGTTTCTTGTGAGCAGGGCTCAGGTGGGTGCAGGATCAGAGAGGGGCAACACACGAGAGCAGGACAGCTTCCTCCCCACTCTGCGTCAGCTTCTTTTTCTGTCTTCGTTTCCACTCCATCACCATGCACAATCCAACCCAGCTCTCAAGAAGGAGCCAGAACCTCTCCCTCGCACTGTGTTGTGAATGACCGATAAGGATCCAGGGGCACAAAGGTTCCAAAAGATTGCCATTTTGACAGACCAAATAAAGCCAAGGGAATGAATCTCAAATGGCAGAATTCCAAACATTATTTTTTTTTTTTAATTTTTTTTTCAACGTTTATTTATTTTTGGGACAGAGAGAGACAGAGCATGAACCGGGGAGGGGCAGAGAGAGAGGGAGACACAGAATCGGAAACAGGCTCCAGGCTCCGAGCCATCAGCCCAGAGCCTGACGCGGGGCTCGAACTCAGGGACCGTGAGATCGTGACCTGGCTGAAGTCGGACGCTTAACCGACTGAGCCACCCAGGCGCCCCATAATTCCAAACATTATTAATGCGTGTGGGGGAGCAGGGAGCTTCCGAAATCACATCAATACCGCCAACTTTCTAGGCAGGTCCTTCAGGGATGCGGGGTCTCTTGGTCCCGTCCTGGGGCCCAACTGAAGGTTCCATGCCTGCTGGGTGCTTACCAGGATTTGTGAGCTGACACCAGGCCAGACGTCTGTTGATGAAATCTGACCCAGCACTTAAGGTTGACCCCCAGCCACAACTTCCCTTTCTTCTTCCATTTCTATGCCATTGGCCATGGGGGCCCAACCCAGGTCTCAGTGATGGCCTGTCCAGGCCTTGAATTCTGGCAACTGGGCAGAGACTCAAGGAGGTGGCTTTGCAGGCCGACATCAACTGGACTGTAAGTTGCTCAGCTTGGACACTGCTCTGAAGCATTGCCTTCTCCCCTGCAGTCCAACTCTGAGCTCACCTGAGCCTGATTCTACCATTTGTTCCTTTGTGTATTTGCTCACATCCCCGACAAAATGGACCTGGGCGCTTGCTCTGTGCCCAGGACCTATAGGGAGCCAGGAACCCAAGTGGAAGAGGCGGACCCCCAAATCAGGTAAGCATCAGGCAGTCTGATAAAGGCTCCGGCAGAGGAAAAAATTATCTAACTCTGCATGTAAGCGTAAGGGAAGGCTTCTCAGAGGAGGTGACATTTGCGAGGGGTTCTGAAGGGTCAGTAGGAATTCGTGAGGAAGTGCATTACAAATAAAGGAAACAGCACGTGCAAAGAAAGGCTAGAGTATAAGGATCTGTGTGAGCGAAGGCTACGCCTTGATGGAGGAACAGAGCACTTTGGGCTGGATCTGTACTGGACCCACTGGACCCACTCTGCTTTTTCTCCTGGGGGTGGGGGCCATGTGACCTGAGCTCAGCTGATCAGAGCATTCCACATTCCCATGTACGGTGATCGTTTCAGAGACGGGCATAAGCTTAAGCTAGCAGTGGACTAAGTGCTCCTAGTGCAGATCCAGCCTCGCCAGAAGTTAGTAGCGTTGGCCTTTTCAGTTATCTCACCCTATGCGCTTGTTTGTTCGTTTAAGGCGGTTTGAGCTAAGTTTTTCTATCATAGGCAACAGCCAAGGCAAGCTTTAACTAACACTGCCTCTCCTGGCCCAGAGTGATCCTGGGCCCAGCATCCTGCAACGCAGATTGGAGCCCTAGTTCCTCGGGCCTGTCCACTCTCCCGCTTGCAGGACTGAAGGACGGGGTGGTAGGTGTCCTGGCCAGGGCCACTGAGGCTCACTCCTAGCTGTGTGGCTTGGAGCAGTTCAGGCACCTCTCTGAACCTGTGTGCTTATCTATAAACAGCGATTGCAATGGCGCTCTTACAAATACGTGGTGGGAAGCGGAGGGCAGGTGAGCATGGGGGGGCTGACGTGTGGGCATGAGGCACAAACAGGGGGCTCTGGGTAAGAGGAACAGCAACTGCCTCCCTGCCTCCAAGTGCATGCGTGTGCGTGTATGTGGGTGTGTGGGCACCTGTTGGCGACGGGTGGCAGTGGCCTGCAGTGGGGCCCAGCCTCTGGGGGGCCTATCCTATGGCAGTTGACTCCTGCCCTCCCAATGTCGGCGCTGGTCAGGACGGCCGGCCTGGCTCCTCCTGGAAGCTGCAGGGAGGACCGAGACAGGGCGTCTCCTGAGCAGGGTCTCTCCTCCACCCACTTCCCTTCCCCCTCTACCGGGGGGTGCCTGGTGATGCCGCTGGACAAGGCTTCTGGGTCAGGTCCGAAGACCAGAGTGGTGGCCGGGCGCGAAGAGGAGTAAGAACGGGGAAAGCAAGCGGAGGCTTAGCTGGACGGCTGCCGTCCTGGCCCTAACCTGCCGCTGCCGTGGGGAAGTCGCGGCACACGGGGGTCAGCCTTGGAGGAACACCGGCTGCACGCAACACATCCAGCAACTCTGCAAGGCAGCTTGTATTACCTCCATTTTAAACAGAAGGCAACCAAGGGTCAAGGGGGGTTAACCAGACTTGCCCAAGGCTGCCGAGCTCTAAGCGGCCGAGCGGAGTGGAAACTAGGCCTTTCTGACTCTGCGAGGTCAGGCTTGGCGCGTTGCCCAGAGGTCCACCCAAAGGCAAGCTTCCGCCTCAGCCGTCCGCCCTCGACAAGTTCAGCTTGGTGTCTCTTTGCAGACATTGCCTCAGCTGGTCCTCGAGCCGACCCCAGCTGGGGTGGGGTGCAGGCTGAGGGGAGCGGCCCACACTTGGAGGTGGGACCTGGGCTTTCTGGGTCTGAATTATAGCCCTGCCACTTACTGCGGACCTTGGCTGTGCCCTCTGCCCCGAGCCTCCACAACCTTGCCTGTAGGGAATGGGGCACTGGGGCCTGCCCGAGGGCGGCCGTGGCATGGAATGAGCTCCGTAAGCGAAGTGTGCAGTGCATCCCCGGGTGCCTCGGAGATGCCCACCCCATGCTCACCACATGTTTTTATAGATTTAACAGATGAGCAAAGGGAAGACGCTCAGAGAACGGAGTGGACCCAGTGCCATCTTCCAACAAGTCCTGGGCCCCTCCGCATGTGCTGGCTCAAGAGTTTTGGCGGGAGAGAGAAGGCAAGGCCAAGGCGATGAGACCCCCACACAGCCACACACGGCTCAGCACCAAAGTGGCTGGACCCGAATCAGCATGCCTGCATGCTTGGGTATGGGCACCATCCCTGGGAGCTGGTAGGATGGGGATGTGCCCCCGAAGGGTGTATGGCTCCCGTGGGGCTGCAGGGGCAGGTACCAACGTGCTCCTTACTGCGGTGGGAGGAGGGGCAGAAGTGCAGGGATGGGGCACGCGTACCCCACCCAGGGTGCTGTTTGGAGAAGCAGAACAATGCAGAGCTGAGGGATGCTGACTCACTCAGACTCAGCAGGAGCCACTGGGGCAAACTCTCCCATGTGAAGGCCAGGAGCCAGAAGGAAGGACCCTTGGCAACCCAGAGAGGCTCCTGATGGACCTTTCCCTGTGGCAGGTCAGTCGGGCCAGAAACAGGCAGGGATGGACGCTTTGTGTCCCATTTCACCGACAGCACTACTGAGACCCAAAGCAGCAGTGGCACAGCTGTGGTGAGGTCAGCGGCACAGCTGGACTGGAACCCCGGGACCCGGTGTTAGGGGTCACAGCCACAGCCCGCTCTAGGGGCCTTTGCTGAGGTTGAGGAAGGAGAGGTCTGGTCGCTTGGGGCTGCAGGCCTACGAACCTCAGCTCTGGCCTGCTTCTCAGGGTGACTGAAAGCTGTGGTACCAGCAGGAGAGATCCTGTGTGGTCACGCACCTGCCTCTTCTGTCCACCCTCCCTGTGCTTCCGCTCTGGTTCTGGGCCCGTGCCACACCTGCTACTCCAGTCGTGCCCTGCCTCTGTCCCCAGCTAACCTCCAACCTCTCCCTCCAAGGGTCCAGCTCAGGGCCCCCTTGTTCAAGAAGCCTCCTAACTCCACATGGAGGTCAGGGCCCTCATGAGACACTCCTGTGGAGGACAGCTCCTTCCCCGGACCCTGAGCACGTCCATCCTGGCCGAGCACTGGGCACCTGCAGTGAGCCCCTGAGGGCCTGTCCCCCACCTTGGACGGGCAGCCAGGGAGCAAGCTCAGGTCCACTCCTGCTCACTTGCTTCCCCAGCACCCCCTCCCGTGCCCACCGGAGTTCGGACGGCATGCTTAACATGTGGCTGCTACATGAATGAATGAATGAATGAATGAATGAATGAAGCAGGGAGTGTGTCCAGTGAATGGCATAGGCATTGAGGCAGAAGGCCCGGATTCCAGCTCAGCTCACTCCTAGCTGCGTGGCTTGGAGCGGTTCAGGCACCTCTCTGAACCTGTGTGCTCATCTATAAACAGCGATCGCAATGGCGCTCTTACAAATACGTGGTGGGAAGCAGAGGGCAGGTGAGCATGGGGGGCTGACCTTGTCTCTCAAAGATGCATCTATGTCCTTCCTCATCCCTTGCTAATATCACTGTATTGGCAACAAAAAAAGGCTTGGCAGATGTGATTAAGGTAAGGGGACATTATGGATTACCAGGGGGGTCCTAAATGCCAGAGCAAGTGTCCTTAGAATAGAGAGAGGCAGAGGGACGCAGAAGAGAAGGAGGCAGTGTAATCACGGGGGCACAGGCTGGAGGGATGCGGCCACAAGCCAAGGAACACTGGTGGCCTTGCAGAGGCTGGAGGAGGCAAGGATAAATCCTCCCCTAGAGCCTATGGAGGCAGCACGGCCCTGCCAACGCCTTGATTTCAGCCCAGTGATAATGACTTTGGACTCTTGATCTCCAAAACCGCGAGGGAATCCATTTCTGTTGTTTTAAGCCACTGAGTTTGCGGCAGCTTGCTGGGAGCCAAGACAGTATGTAAAGCATATTGTGCTGGTGTGGAGTAGGCCCGTGGGAGGTCCTGACATCACCGTCACTATTACCGTCACCTGTCTTCCGAGACTGTTCAGACCTCAGAGACCAGGGTCTGTGTGTTATTTCCCGGAGTGGCCTGGCCCCCCGTGGGCGCTCCGTTGGCAGCAAGCTGGGGAGGAAGGGGAAACTCCCCTCCACACTGGGAGGGCATCTGAGCACGCTCACAGGGCTCCGCAGCGTGCCTTCCTGCCTGCCACCCGGATTACACGGTCACTGGCTCCCCATAGCTGAACGCGCCCTGCACGTAGCCCTGACATGCCAGCCCCTCCCGCCCCGGAGACCGCTGGCTGGCATGTACTCATCCCGCCTTTGGGCTGAGAGGCCGCCACCCACCAGGATCACAGGGCCATGGGTGGAGTCAGAGGGCTCAGGGTAGGGAGGCTGTGACCCCTCTGCCGTTACCGAGCCGCTCAGGGCCAGGCACCCACTTTCTGGGAAACACTAGGCAGCTGGCCTTGGGCCCACCGATCTGCTAGAAGGCCAACGAATACCCCAAAGCTGGTCTTCCTGCTCTGAGCCTCCTCGAGCCAGGGCTCCTTAGCACCAGGACTGGGTGAGGAGGGCAGGCATGTGTCAACACTCGCGGCCCTATGCCTGATAGCAGATAGACGGCCGATGAGCTCCTCTGGGTGGACTTCAATCTCTCCCGCAAGGGTTTTTGTTGTTTCTTGGTCTTCTGTTTGTTTGGTTCATTCGGGGTGTGTGAGAGTGCACACTGGCAAGCTTGCTTCTGGCGCTTTCCGTATAGGAATTTAAAAAGTTCCAGAAATCAGGTCCCATTCAGAATATATACCCAGGGGGTTTGCAAGGGTAAAGAGATGCAAACTGACATTCTTTGGGAAAGCGCTGGGGAACTGCCCCTCTCCAAATCAGAGCCCAGTTCATTTCCTGTGAAAATCTGCATGTTCCCATGCACCTGCACTGCCCTCTGCCCATGTGGGGAAGTTCTATAAATCAGCAGAAAGGATAACTGTAAACAGGGCCTGGGACCACAGCATCCAGCCATTCAGTGATTTGTTCGTGGGTTCATGCGTTAGTCCCTCTGTCGGCCGATGTTCACTGAGTGTAGACCTCTGAGGGCACTGGGTGGGGAGCTGGGGGTACTGAGGAAGACTCGGCCAGCATCCCACACCGAGGAAATAAGAAACCTGCCTGACAAGTGCTGCACCAGGGGTGTCTGGTCAACTCTGACATTCCCAAGGTTCACCTTGAACCCATGCTTGCACAGATCTCAGCAGAGAAGTGTGAGTCCCCATGAGGCTATGTTGATGACCAGCCGTTAGGGCGATGAACCTGGGGATCCAGCCATGAGTTTGGGAAATTACAGGCCCCTAAGCCTGCAGTCTACTTCAGTGCCTTGACAGAGTCACCACGCTGGGACCTCTGGGGTCGCAGAGGAGAGTGGACACTAACTGTAGCCTACCAACAGTATACAAAGTACTGGAACAGAAAGAGAGTGGGAGGGAAAGAATTTACTCATTCTGCTGGGGCCATCTGAGATGGCTTCCTGCAGGAGGTGGCACCTGAAACTGGGCCTCAATTCGTACAGAGAAACGGAAAGGAGGCAGTGAGTGGCGCAGACCTGGGGTTCCGAGGCAGGAGAATAACTGAACAAAGAGCAGATCGTATCGGGAAACAGCTACCAGAGTCCCGGAGCTGAAAGTCAGACCACACAGCTGGGTGGGAGGAGAATGTGTGGGGAACCAGGAAGTGTGTTCGTTGGGAACCTGAGTTGGGTTCCCAAGTCCATCACCTGACTTGGGTTATAAAAGGAACTTCCCTTCGTGCAGACACCTCATCATGGGATTGAAAAGAACAAGCACAAACTGAGAGAGGATGTTTGCGGCACCGATAACTAATTATGGAATGAGTGGCCTTACTACATACAAAGCTTATTCACATCAATACGAAAAAAGGCACCTCCATACAGAAATGAGCAAAACAGCTCAACAGGCACTTCGCAAGAAGGAAACGTTATTGGCCAGTAAACAGACGAAAGGATGCTCAGCTTCACCACTAATCAGGAAAATAGAAAATCCAAATCACAGGAGACACCAAAATTGTGGCAAAAAATTAAATGTTGCTGACATTACCCTGCTAACAAGGATGTGGAGCAAGCCGAGCTCTCAAACCCTGTTGGGGGCGAAACCTCCCAGGAAAAGTCTGGCAACATCCAGCGTTAAAACGTGAACACCCCGTGACTCAGCAATTTCATTCCCAGACACACATTTATTCTAAAGAACAGCCAGCCATACGTGGGGCCCAGAGGATGGGACAGGCGCGTTCACCGCGATGATGTCTGAAGTTGCAAAAACAAAGACACGTCCCGGATGCCTGTCAATTCAGACTGCTTCAGAGTCATGAGAATTCACCACCCAAGAGCCCCATGCGTTAACGGGTGAATCTCTGGAACATAATTTGACCCGTGAAAGTAGGTTCCCAGCGAATACACTTGCAATGATTCTGTTTGTATCAAGCACGCAAAGCAAAACTAAACGATGTGTTGTTAGGGGAATCAGACATAGAGTGGAACCATCATGGATGCAAGGGGATGATAAATCTGAGTGGTGGAAGTGAGGGTGCCTGGGGCAGGGCAGCGGAGGGGCACATAAGGACCCTAAAGGTGCTGGCGTGTCCCCAGTCCCTCGCCTGGGCAGGGAACGACACGTATGATATTCCTACTCTTTGTATCTTTTTTTTTTTTTCCCACAGAGAGAGCTGGAGGCCGCAAGGGCAGAGGGAGAGAGAGGGAGAGAGAGAGACAGAGACAGAAAGAGAGAGAGAGAGAGAGAGAGAGAGAGAGAATCTTAAGCAGGCTCCATGCTCAGTGTGGAGCCCGACACAAGGCTCTCTCCCACGACCCTGGGATCATGACCTGAGCTGAAATCAAGAGTCGGACACTCGACCGACTGAACCACCCAGGCACCCCTACTCTTTTATATCTTAACCATGCTTTTGCTCGTCCTTTTGTATGTCTTCAATATTTAATAAGCCTAAATCTTAAAGAGGATGGTTGGCTTCTGGTTAGAAGCTGGCTGAGCGGACGGGGGCTCTGTGGTGGGGAGCTGAGAGACCACAGGGCTGGTCGTGAACTTGTGTGGGCTGCTGGGAAGCCTCTGGGGGCCCGGTGGTTGTCTCCCTGTCACCCAGTGGGCTCATCTTGGCTGCTCCGTCTGTCTGCTGCCCAGGCTCCCTCCTGGCCCGCCCCAGCCCGTCCGACAGGCCTGCTCTGCGGCCAACGTACGTCTTTATACGCATGCGATCCATTCGACCCTCCACTCACCCCGTTCCCAGGCCCGCACACTCCACCAGACCTAGCCAAGCCGCCGGCTTTCAGCTGTCACTCCCTACACAGAGCCGTAATAAAGAAATCACTGTTTTCAGCTGACAAAGAGCAGATTTCTTACTAAGTAAACACTGATGTTTTGGTAGGGAAATTAGGTTATAAAACTGCACCGACAAAGGACGCCATACACATGGACTTGGTTAAGATCTAGCCACGCAGGCAACAGGGGTTAATTCGATTGCCCACCCTTTATCACATTCCCCCCCCCCCCCCCACTCCCTTGGAACAGAAGGATAGGAAGGTTATCAGCTTTTTCAAACATAAAAACCAAAAAGATAAAAGACAAGAGGGAAGTATCAAGGAGACTTTTCGTAGCCAAGTGATGACTTAGACAGAGCTGGGGAGGGGGTGGCGGGAGAGGCCTTGGATTTGAGCCATGTGTGGGGGATGGGGGTGGGGCAGGAACACAGCTGGCCCCCGGGAAGAGGCCCGGATTAGGTCCTCTCCAGGTGACCTGTGCTGGGGTTAACCTCTGCGTATGTGAGGCCTTTGTCTGTAAGAACAGCCAGACTGAACGCAGTCTGAGCCGAATCTTCCAGAACGTCACGGCTTTATGGGGACTGTCATACCACAGGGCAAATGCCAGGGGGCTGGAAGGGGAGCCGTGGGTGGAGGGCAGGAGGGTTTCATCACACTGCCCTAGGGGTCTAGGTTTAGGCCACGAGAAAAGTCCCTGATGGCGGGTGGCTTACGCGCAGGGAACCTCCTCCACAGTGAGAATTCTTCAACTCTGGCCTGGCCTGCCAAAGTGGTGTGTGGAATTTCCTTTCCTGGATGCCTGTCAAAACTAGATGGATAATTCCAAATAGTTTAGATAAAAAGTCTTCTTAGAGGTGGGTGTGCTGCCGATTTTTACCCAATTTTGAGCCCGTTAGTGTGTGCATTGAAAAGGCCCCCGCTTCCATACTGGGATCTGTGTCTGCCTGGGAGTAGAGGCCCTCATTGGTACAGGGGCAACCCCAAGAAGGCCCTGGAGCCCCATAGCAGGCTGGGGCTAGGGCTGAGCTGGGGACAGACAGGCTGCCCATGCCTTCCTTCTGGTAAATGCTTTCCATTCCTGGTTTCTTGGTGTTCTGGGCTCCCACCCCCTTTCCAGTACACGACTCTGTAACTGCCCCATTTCTCCTCCTTCCCCTCCAAGACCACGAGATGCATATGGGCAGCAACAGTGGGCCTCCTTGGGCCTGTATCCCCAACACCTGGCACAAGGCTGGCACATCCTAGCCTTGGGTGGGTGACGTCAGATGAATGAGCGCTCAGACCTTCCCACCCCCCTGAGTTAGGCAACAGCTAAACTCTACTTGCTTGGGCAGGGCGGGTCAAGTTCACATCTCAGAAATGCAGCTCCCAGCAAGAGAGAATGGGAGAAAAGGCTCCCACCGTGCCGAGTGTACCTCTTCTTCTCCATGGGCACCAGGACGAGTAAGTGACACAGCAATGCCGGCCACAGTGCTGGACGCTCAAAGAGCAGTGGGACTCAGGGGCAGAGCACTGCTCACGAGTCCCCCCAACTGTGGTTGACCAAGGCCAGCAGCAGTGACCTCCAGGAAAGCCAGCAGCAATGAGCTAGGCTGAATGCGAATGCATTCTGGGCACTGGCATCAGCTTCCACCCAGAGTGGGCAACCCGACCATGTGCCCTGGGAGAGGATCCCACCTCAAAGGGGGGATCTATCCCACAAACTGAAATTTTACTCCTAGTGGGGCACCCGGGTGGCTCAATCAGTTAAGTGTCCGACTTCGGCTCAGGTGGTGATCTCACAATTCGTGGTTTCAAGCCCTGAGTCGGGCTCTGTGCTGACAGCTCAGAGCCTGGAGCTTGGAGGCTGCTTCAGATTCTGTGTCTCCCTCTCTCTCTGCCTCTCCCCTGTGAGCGCGTGCTCTCCCTCTCAAAAAAAAAAAAAAAAAAAAAAAATTAAAAAATTTTTTAATTCCTACTGATTAATTCCTTTGGGTTGACTATCGTTCTGTTCCCATCTTTGCCAGCAGGGATAACCCACCGTAGCCCTAAGACCTGCAACGAGATGTTACTTCCTCTCCAAGGACAATCACGGCATAGAGAAAGGCTCAGGATGGAGAGTCAGATCTCACATACCAGCTGAATGATCTTGGGGAGCTCTTACATTCTGGGATCTGTTTTTCTGCTCCACAAAATGGGGAGACTATCACTCACCTTACAAGGTGTTGGGGGTACTGGATATGATAACATCTGCCCAGCACCCAGTAGAGTACCTGGGATGAAATGTGGCTTTACTTCTGGTATCAGCACGAGGGTGAAAAGGGCAAATCATTGTCCGGAGCTCACGATGTACCAGGGGCTGTTCTACGTGCTTTACGTACACCCACTCACCTAATCCTCAAGCCCACCCCATGGGATGCTGTTGTATCCCCTTATTTATTTATTTATTTATTTATTTATTTATTTATCGAGACAGAGTGAGAATGGGGGAGGGGCAGAGACAGAAGGAGACAGAAACCGAAGCAAGCTCTAGGCTGTTAGCACAGGGCCCGACGTGGGGCTCTCACGAGCTGTGAGATCATGACCTAAGCCGAAGTCGGAGGCTTAACAGACTGAGCCATCCAGGGGTCCCTGGATCCCCACTTTAGAGATGGGGAAACCAAGGCTCACAGAGTTAAACAGCCAGACCAAAGACATAAAGGGTGTAAGTGGCATAGGCAGGATTTGAACCCTGGCCCCACCCCATCCTGCCCAAATCCTGGAGGTGTAGGATGTGCAATGCTCAAGAGGATGGTGGCCCAGTGGGACAGGAGAACCAGAAAGACCACCTCTCAACCCTGCAGGACTCTCCCACCAGGAAGCCCTTCCCTATGCCTGCTTTGCATATGCCCTCCCCCAGTGCAGACCCGCCTCCTTTCTGCACATCAAGATGCCTTTTACTCCCAGGGCCCCTCCTGCCCTGGGCTGACCGCACAGGCTCTCTCCAAAGCCCAGAGCCAGGCAGCTCCTCTTCTGCGAGGGGCCAGCGTTCAGCAAAGATCAAAGAGCAGGCTGGCTTATCAGACACGCTCCTCATTAAACTTTTACAGGCCAGATTCCATTATAAATGAGCTGTCTGTCCCACACCGCAGAGCCCGTTCCTGGAGCCGGGAATCTGAAGCTCTCAGAGCCGGGAGAGTCTTTAGCAGAAAGGTCCATGCAGAGAGGGGGCCTCTAGGGTCAAACTGCCCGGGTTCCAGTCCTAGCTTTGCTACGTACTAGGAGGATGTCACTAGAGAAAGTGGTCAACCTCACTGTGCCTCAGTTTCTCCACTTAGCAAGCAAATGTGACAATGTTGCTTTCCTTGTAGGGAGCAGGTGACAGTTAAATCCAGAGGGCTGGACCCTGCACCTCAGTCAGCCTGCCCCCAGCGACCTGCTGCCCAGAGGGGTCTCTAAGGGTCACTCACATCACCTTGAGCCAAGGCTCCACACTTATTAGCCACTCAGCCCTCAGATAGCCATGAGGGGAGGCCAGCTCCACAGTTCTCTGGGCTCTGCGTCTACCTGCCATCCCATTGCTCTGAGGAGGAAGTGGTCGGTTACAGCGGGTTTTAAGGAGCGCTCCCTAGAGATAAAAGGACAACTTGGACCCCAGTGAGGAGGAGGACGAGGCCTCTGGTGGGCAACTGTGGACCCACCCAGCATCTCAGCCCGGAAGCCAGGCAGATACGCCCTCCCAAAGTCTCTTCCTTGCTTCCACGAATCTCTGAAAAGAAGTGCGCACATTTGCTGAGGGAAGAGAATGTTCTTTGCGAAACACAAAGCCAGTCCTCTGTGAACCGTGAACCTGGTGAACCGTGAACCAACCAGAAAATATTACTGCCTCGAGGCGGGCTGAGGACAGGGCTGTCAGGGGCCCCAAACCAAGCAGGTTGCATGTTTATTAATCTCACGACGAGCTGGTGCAGTCTTTATGGAACACTGACCTTGGAAAAAGCCATCTTCAAATCCCTCCAGAATAGAAAGTTCAGGAGCTCGGCCAGCAACAGCAAAGCAACTACGTTGTGAAGTACACCAACAGAGGGGCTTAAACATCCCCATTAATATGCAGGCACCAGGACGAGGTGGGTTCAGACATCCTTAACAGCTCTCTCAGGGGGTCTCTGGATAATTTGCACGTGTGACAAAGTGTGCAGATGATGGTGGAAGGCACAGGCCCTCGCACCCACCAGCTGGCGTTTCCTCTTTTCTCAAACTACCTGGGCCCTCATGCTGACTTCACATGAATTGATAGCTAAAGCCCCAGAGCCATCTGTCCCTAGCAAGACCGCCCCCCTCCTCTCTCCTTGTCTATACGGGTGGCCTTGGGCCGTGACCGCTGGAACCCTGCTCACCAACTACAGCTCAGGATCAAGTGGCCCTGATGGCAGTGACTAGTGGTGGTCAGCTCTAGAACCTAGGCCGGTGCTGCACGTTCAGCCATCACCACGGATGTCAGAGGTCAGGTATGGAATCAGGCACGAGGAGAGAGAAAGGGACTGTCCTTCTCATGGTTGGGAAGATGTAGCTGCCCTCGTTCCAGAAGCTCACCCCCTTCTGCAAGCCGAGAATGTGCACAGATTTAGGTCAACGTATGGGGACTGCATCTGTGGATGGGTGACAAAAAGGAACCGGGGGATTTTTAACACCTCGTACTTTGGACCTGTTATCACTGAGGGGGAAAGGCCTACAGCCTGCTGATTCTAGGACTCTGGAAAGCCAACACACAGCCCCGGGCCTGTTTTCTTGGGTATAAAATAAGCAGAGTGGCTCGCGGTGGTCCCCAAGTGCTGGCCTGTGGGTGTCTGTAAACAGATTCCCGGTCCCCATTTTAGCCCAAAAGAACCAGAACTTCTAGGCTTGGGCCTAAGAATGTGCATCTTTAAGACAGACCCGAGTTCAGATTCGCAGCCAGGTTTGAGAACTGCAGGACGAGATGATCTCTGCGTACCCTCCTGGGCTGGAAGCAGCTGGAATTGGTCCTCTCTGACGCCCCATGGCTGGGCTGGGATGAGAAGGACCCCATAAGCCACACGGGGAGTGGAAGGTTGACCCCTTCCACGACAGGGCACGGGTTGATCCTGGCCCACTGATTCCCACACTCCTGCTTACGTGACTGCTTACAGGGGGCAAGTGGGGAGCTCCAGCTGGGGGCCCTGCATGCCATGCCTCAGTCTCTGTCCCCACTATGCCTAGCAAGCCTGTTTCCAAGGGCAGGGGCCAGGAGGGGAGCCGCCCCTTCCCCCCCCCCCCCCCCCCCCCCCCCCCCGTTTCCCACCAGCAGTCACAAGGCTATGGAAAGTCTACAGGGAATGTTTGCCCCCACTGACTGGCCGGCCTTTCCTTCTCGCTCTCAAGAATGGACTCTCAGCCACTCAGGATCATATTCCCAAGGGGAAGTTGGGGGGGGGGTCACAAGAGAACCCCACCTGACCAGCAGAAACAACCCCCCTGCCCATTTATCTCCGCACCACTTGTGGTTTATACAGATAAGAAATGTTGCCCCAAGGGGCACCTGGGTGGCTCAGTCTGTTAAGCTTTCAACTTAGGCTCAAGTCATGATCTCACAGTTTGTGAGTTCGAGCCCTGCTTTGGGCTCTGTGCTGACAGCTCAGAGCCTGGAGCCTGCTTCAGATGCTGTGTCTCCCTCTCTCTTTGCCCCTCCCCCACTCATGCTCTGTCTCTGTCTGTCTCAAGAGTAAATAAACATAAAAATAAGAAAAGAAATGCTGCCCACAGAGTCCACCGACAGCGCCAGGTACTCTTCTAGAACCACTTGAGCATTAGGGAGCTGTGCAAGTCCTGCTGTGGGTTTGCACCTCCAGGGGACAGGGAACGTTGGCTGTGTCAGGGTAGGGGGCAGGCATCGAGGAGGAGGCCGTCCAGCTGGGCTGTGCGGGCTGGGTTTCCACACACTGAACCCTATACCCCACTCTCCCCTCTGTAGCCGCCTGTTGGAGTGGAGGACAGTCAGCCTGGACCCTGCTCCTCATCTGCCTGGGACATGATGACAGGCTCTGGCAGATCCCTTTGCCGGGTTCCCCACTTCTCCTCTCCATCCCCTAGCTGCTCCTACAGGCACCCTGGAAATAAATCTGACCCTTCCCTCTCGCTCCTGGTTGCCAAGGGGATAAAGTCCAAAGTCTTTCAACTGGGAGAAAAAAAGGCCCCACGCCTCCCCATCCCCAGTGGTACTTCTTCAGTCCTATTTTCCACCTTCTTATGTCACGGCCACCAGACAAAATCCTCTTTGAAGGTCATGTCATGGCCTACCTCCGCCACAAGTCCCTCGGCCTGCAATGACACCCCCCGCCCTCCAATAAGCAAACGGACATAGCAACTGTGAGAATATTCACCGTTAACATCCACTGAATGCTTCCAAACCCCTCTGCCTGTTTTACTTATATGACCCCATTCCATTCTCAAAACAACTCCTCAGATGGGACAAGTGCTATTATTATGGCCTATTACAGAAGGAGAAACTCAGGTTAATCCTTTCGGATTGGTCGGCTGAGTTCAGCGCTGGGGTTCAAGGCCAGGTGGGCTGGCAGGGTCGGTGGCAGAGCACTTCCCTGGTCTAGCGGGAGGACCTCCGGCGCATGCGTGGTGGAGCCCTGTCCCCGGAGCGCATGCGCCCGAGGCGCCCAATCACCGGACTGTGGGGCCCAGGACAGCCAATGGGCAGCGGCCCCGGCGCGGAGCCGTAGGCGGAGGCCCCCACCCCGCAGACAAGAGACGACACCGCACCTCATTTGCTGCGCAACGTTTGTGTAATTAGACGCATTTAGCGCCACAGAGGCGGCGTGGGCTACCGCAGGGGCTTGATGGATCGGGCGCTCCCCCAGGCTCCAACCGCATTAATCACAGAAGCCAGAGCCACCGGGGCCGTTTTTTTCGTGTAGGCTTCGTCCTGTTTCCCACCTGAGGCACCGGTGCGGAAGAGGGAAGGGGTGGACTTCCCACGGCCCCAGGCCAGCCCTGAAGTACTGGCCAGTGTCCCCGTGTGGCCGGGTGGGGACCGACCGTCCCGAGGATTATGTGGAGCCCTCGAAGGTGCATTCTGGCAGGGCACGGGGCTTTGGGAACACAGTGCTTCTGCCCGACACTGGGGTGTTAACCAGGAGAGCCCCTCCCTAGCTGGGGAGGGGGGACGGCATGCCCACCTCGCAGGGCCGACTGGCAGGAAGTCGATGCCCCCTCTGAAGCTCACCAGCTGCATCTCACAGGGCAGTGGGGAAGGTGAAAACGATATAGCATACCTAGCTCCCTCCCTGGCAGAGCCTGGCCTCCCAGAGGCCCTGCACACACGGCTGACGCCTTTTGACGGCATCCTGGGTGATGCCATACTGGCCACGGGGGGTTGGGGATCCAAATAAGCCCCAGAGACATTCAGGCCCTAATCCCTGGCATCTGTGACTGTGACCTTCTAGGGGGAAAAAAGGACTTTGCAGATGTTATAGAATTAAGGATCTTGAGACAGGAAGATTATCTTGGATTACCTGGGGGGGGGGGGACCCTAAAAGCCCTCACTGGCATCTTTATAAGAGAGGCAGAGAGAGAAGAGTATTATAGAAGAGGAAGACAATGTGAGGACAGAAGCAGGGGAGAAAAGGCAATGTGACAAGAGGCAAGGGTCACCGGCTAAGGATCACGGGGAGCCTCCAGAAACGATGAAAGTCAAGAAGCTAGATTCTCCTCTGGAGTCTCCAGAAGGAACCAGCCCTACCAATACCTTGATTTACTTTAGACTTCTGGCCTCCAGAACTATCTGAGAATAAGTTAGTATCGTGTTGTGCCACTGGGTAAACTGTTATAGCAGCAACAGGAGACTAATTCACTGCCCCTCAGGTATCAAGTCTGGTGAAAGAGTCATCTGGGCCAGGGAGTGACAAGGCCATTTCCACAGGCCCACTGACCTGGCCAGACCTCCCCAGCTGCCTGCCACTAAGGCTTTCTGCTTCTACCAGTGTTCTGCCCATGCCGCACCCTTCACTGGCCGGGAAGGAAGCAGGCCCAGAGAGGGGACATGACTTGTGTCCAACCCAAGGCCGGTGAATGGCAAAGCCTGGAGAAGACTCAGGGACCATCTCTTAGATCTCCATCAGCCCCAGGGGGACAGCACTGAGGGCTCCCGTCAGGGCTCCCTCATTCAGTGATGGGAGGCCCATAGAAGCATCGCTTGGGGGCATGTTAAACCCAAACATGAGCCCTGCCCCAGTCTCTGACTCAGCAGTCTGGCCTAGGGCCTGAGAATCCGTATTCCTAACAGAGGATGCTGATGCTGCGGGTCCAGAGGGTTGGGGAACCACTGACTGAGGGGGTGGTGCCCTAACAAAGGGCTCTATGTGCTTTCAAGAAGGAATCAGCTGGGCCTGTCCAGGAGACCAGTGCTTATCTATGTGCCTCCAGGAGAGAGCCCAGCGTGCAGCTGAGGGCCTGGGGTCAGGAGGTTGTAATTAGATTTCTAACTCTCCCACTCCCTAAGTGGGTGACCCTGGTGATTAGTTATTTAACCTCTCTGTGCTGCCTCAGTTTCTTCTGTAAAATGGGATGGTAAGAACAGGAAATATTTATAACAGAGCCTGTTTAGTAGGTCGGAATTATTGTGAGAAATGGCAGTTGTCAATGGTGGGGTCTTATTACAGCTCTGCTGTGGTCACCAGGTTTGTGCGGACATGTGAGCCAAGATAGTCACCTCACGGTGCTGCAATCCTGCGTGGGCTGTGCCTCCAAGGAGCCACCGGCACCACCCATGTCTCTGACCAGCACCAGGTCCCTTGCAGGGGACACTTCCCTGCGGGTCTACTTTCCGAGGATCTGTGTCACTGAACGAGCCCCAGTATTTCTCAAGAGCAGAAAGTCAGCAACTCCAATCCCCTCCCAAATAGGGACTCGGCTTCCTTGATTCTCCTTCGGTTCTCAGATGCTATCGGCTGAGCAATTTTCGGGTGATTCACTAGCTCCAAATGTGTGCATCCCCCATAAGCTAGCCACCAGAGCTGTAGTCTCAGCCCCTGCGGCTGGAGGGGCTGGGAGGTGGGCAGAGGGCTGCAAGGGCCCCATCACCTACCAGCTGGACCAGCAGCAGGCCCCAGTCAAGTGAGAACCGGCGACATGCGCTGCCACGAAATGAGAAATTTCCAGTATTTGAAAGACCCGGGAGACGACTCTAGGGGACTCCCAAAGTCCAAATCTGTGGTCGCTGCAACCACACAAAAATAGTGACCACAACAGAATATACCTCAGAGTAACACGACTATCCAGGCATTTATTTGGTGTAAGTAAATAGCCAAAGAAAGAAAGACACAGGGGAGAAGGGACTATTTCTCACAGGAGAATTCCAGGTGATAAATGTGGAAGGAATGATGGAAATAGAAAATCACCATTTGGCAAACACTAGTAATTAGTTTCTGTTGAGAACTGTCCATGGATGTTAAAGTTAGTGGGTGAAGATATGATGGGACACAGGATATTTACATATTATCCAAGTATCACGGCCCAAGATACTTATTACTTACAAAGGGACCAGCTTTAAAGTAGAGAAACCCAGCAGACCTCACGTTAACTAAGGGATCTCCAGTGACGAGAAAAATTAACATCTCCCATGACGAGAAGTATTGCCATCATGTGCATGGCATGATGTACTAGGTAGGGGCACCGAACCACTTTTAAGGTATTATACCCCAAAATTCTTATTCTGGATTTTTTTTTAAGTTTATTCACTTTTGAGAGAGACAAAGAAAGCATGAGCTCAGGAGGGGCAGAGAGAGAGAGAGAGAGAGAATCCCAAGCAGGCTCTACCATGTCAGCACAAAGCCCGATGCCCAGCTCGAACTCACAGAACCGTGAGATCATGACCTGAGCTGAAACCAAGAGTCGGATGCTTAACTGACTGAGCCACCCAAGTGCCTCTATTCTGAATTTAATCATGAGGCAACTTTCACGTAAGTGTCCCAAATCGAGGACATCTGCACATTTTGTACTGGCCTGTCCTCTTCGAGAGGGTCAAGGTCATGAAAGACAAGAGAAACTAAGCCACTATCTCAGAGTGAAGGAGGTTTGACTGCTAAATGCAAAGGCTGGATCCTGAACAGGAAAAAAAAAAAAAAGAAATTAGTGGGGAAACTGAGGAAATGTGGGTAAGATTTACAAGTTAGTCAATGACACTGTATCAGTCTTTTTGGTCACGTAAGATGTGAACAGTGGAGGGGATAATGGAAACCTTTGCACTATTTTTGCAACTGTTTTCACATGTCTGAAATTATTTCAAAGTAAAAGATATGCTAAAGGAAAGAAAAGCAAAGTCCCAAATTGGCTCTGCCTTGGGGAGGCAACAATGGGTGCCCAGAAACAGGAGCCGCCTGAGGGCTGGGACCTTCTCAGTCTCCGGCCTCCTGATCAGGTACAGTGCTTGCTTTGAAGGTGGGGCGGGCTCAGCAAGAGTTCACTGACTTCACTCAGACAGGAGCTGGGAGAGGCAGGAAGTAGGGTTTGTCTTCAGTGGGTGGGTGGGTGGGTGGGGAGTGCTCTCACTCAGCAAACATTGATCAAGCACCTGTTATGTATAGGCCACTGGCAATGGGGCAATGAGAGGGAAGTTCAGAGCCTACTGGTGGGGGGGAGTAGGTGTGAAAACAGATGATCCCGGGGGAAGGGCCCCCACTCGGTGTGGTCCCCAGGAGGAGGGTGCATTCCGGGCACGGGGAACTGTGGCAGGGCTGTGTGTCCTAGGACTGTGAACAGCGACTTGGTGTGGACAGGTGAGGTGGCTGGGTCTAGAGGGGCCCCGGGGCCGGTTGGCCCTTTGCAATAGGCTCCCTCCAAGACAGGTGTGCAGAGATGTGGGGGTAGGGAGAAGGTTCCAGCCTCTCCTCTGAAAGCAGAATGGATGCGGCAGCACCGGGCCGAGTCTTTGAATCGCAAAGACCGAGAAAACTTGGTGGCTTCGAAGACTCAGGTGGGAATAAAGAGGGGCAGGATTAGTTTTAGCGAGACGGCACTGGGTGAGGCCCCTTCTACCAGGGATCTCAGAGCAGGGAGAGGGAACAGGCCCCAAAATATAACATGGAGCTTGTCCTTATCATCAGGGTGACTCTATAATATTCTAAACTGAGACGTGTAAAAAAGGGTGCTATGAAGTATTATCCTATGACAACATATAACTAAGGTCCCGGTACTTATGAACCTCTGGCCTGGAGGGGGTTCCCACTGCGTGGGTGCACACAGAGCCTCAAGGTGCTATGGGTACACCGGGACAGCCTGCAGCCTTGGAGGTGGTGACGTGTGAGCCAAGCGGGGCTTCCTTCTCAGGGAACCAGAGGGATCCCACCAACACATGTGCGCAGGGTCCCGGCTCATCGCCCTCCCGGGTGGCAGAGGTGACCATCAGCTCAGGACAGGGCAGATCAGGAAATCCAGAAAGACAGACGGAGGCATGACAGGTGGCTGAGGCTGCTGGCCTCCGGGGTGACAGGTGACAACATGCTGGGGTGGAGGGTGGAGGGCAGAACTTACCCGTGCACGCCGTGGACAGAGTGGGGCTCATAATGGTACCTTCCCTCCTGGTGTCTCATGTCAATCGGTAAGGGAGCATGAAACGGTGGCAAAAGGTGTTGTGGCACTGTGGAGTGGGAGAGAGAAACAGGCCTTCAAAAACTTTTCCCCTCCCTCAAACAGCAATTTTCAAAGGGCTTTAAAGCTCAATGAATTTCAGAGCAAGAGTAGCCAGGACAGGGGGCTCCGCGGTGCCCTGGCTATCACACACCCACGGAGGGGGATGAATAAATAATCAAAGTCAGCCCGAGAATCCTACATCTTTCACATAAAAGATCCCCAACCGCGCTCTTGACAAAGACAAGCAGCTAAGCGCTCTTTGAACTCGGGGAGATTAAGGCTCAGCCACAAATCAGGGCTGACAGAGCCGACGGGCTGCTGCCCATCTCGGCCTCGGCTGCGTGTGGCTCCGGCAGCCCCGGGTGACGGCATCCGGATGCTGCAGTCACCCTGGCTGGAAATGTTTACCTAGAACCATCTGTGAAGCCGGGGCCCCGCTCCCGGCTGCGGCCAGCCTCAGGAAGGCACAATCCCACCGAGCCGCCTCCCCCGTCCTGCTGGCGGCAAAGAGTGGACACCGACGTGGGCCTGTTAATTCTCCAGCTCTTCGTATTAATTACTGACCCCAAGTGAGCTGGTGGGTGCCTCCAAGACGCAAACACCAACACGTGAACATCGCTTCCAGGGTTGTGTCTGCACTTGGCCTGCCCTCAACAAATCATCATGATAATTGTAGGATGCTCTTTGCTTACTTAAAAAAAAAAAAAAAATTCCTGGGTACCCTGGAGGCAAACATAATTATAGGCTTTAGGAAAACAAGCCTCTTTAAAAAGTAGGTAGACCGGGAAAAGGGCTAAGAAGGGGAGATTTCTCAGTCAGTTCTTAGGCTGAAGGCCATGGGCCAGTGGGAGTGTTGAGTCTGGATCGCCGAATCTATGCAAGAAATGGGGACGGGTTTGCTTTATACGCGTACAAGCCAGCTGACTGCCCAGCCCACGGTAATGAATATATATGCATAACTCTGCTAACAGTTTCTGGGCAAATGCATTCTGGTACTGTACTATAAGCACTATGAGTTCTCTTTTCGTGGTGGTCAAGCATATGTAACGTAATATTTACCCTTTGACCCATTTTTATGTGTCCAGCTCAGTGGCATTCATACATTCAAATTGCTGGATGCCCACCATCCATTTCCAGAACATTTCCATCTTCCCCAGCAGAGACCCTGTTCCCATTAAAGACTAACTCACCATTCTTCCTCCCCGCCAGCCCCTGGCAGCCATCTTCTCCTTCCTGTCTCTATGATCTGACTACTCCACATGCCTCATAGGAGTAGAAGGAATCCTACAGCATGTGTCCTTTTCTGTCTGGCTTAGGTCACTTAGTATAATGTCCTCAAGGTTCCTGTGGTGTAGCAGGTGTCAGGATTTCCGTTTTCAGGGCTGAATGCTATTCCATCGCATGGATGTACCCCATGTGGTTGTCATTCATTTGTTGATGGATGTTGGGTTGAACACCATGAATTCTTTTCTTTAAGATTTTCTTTTAATTTTTAAGTAATCTCTACACCCAATGTTGGGGCTCGAACTCACAACTGTGAGATCAAGAGTCGTGTGCTCTACTGCCTAAGCCAGCCAGGCACCCCACAAACACCATGGATTCCTAAAAGAAAACTTCTCTCCTGAAATTTTAACCTGAATTTTTACATAATCAAATTTATCCTCATCATCCCCCAATCCTGACACCTTTCATGGGGACTGGGAACAAAGAAAGCAAATCTTCTCACCCTGATGAAATCAATTTGCCAAACACAGACTCCACAAATCTTGGCCTCAGAGGGGACATGGCCATCAGACAGGACACCAGACGTGGGGTCCCATCCCTCTGGGTCGGGCCCTCACTTCCGGGGCTGGAGATTGCTGGAGCGACCATGCTGTTCCCTTAGGCCAGTCCATGTCCCCTGAGAGGTGAGGCTGGACCCCGGGTGTGACCCTGGTGGCAGTAACAGGATGCCAGAGCCCCTGGGAGTCAGAGATCCAGAGCACAAACCTGGGGCTCACCAGCTGCGTGATATCAAGCAAGCTTCTCTCCTTCTCTGAGTCACCATTTGTTCATCTGAGAATGGGTAACAGTAACCTCCTTTATGGTTGCTATGAACATAAAATGTTCCTGCAGGGGCAGTGCTTAGCCCTGTGCCTGTGCATACAGGAAACACTCCATAAATGATACTACTGCCGATGACAATTCTCACTAACATTTGGAGCCTCGCAGTCCCTGATCCGCTATGAACACACTATTTTACTAGCTGTGGAGCGTCGGACAAGTTGCTCAGAGCTCCCCGCAAACCTGGGGAGGGCGGAGGGGTCAGTGCCGGCCTGCTTACAGACTGGGAGATGAGACGGCCTTCCCTGAACCCCCAGGGACCCGAAACACGGAAGCCGTGTTCGCTTCCCCGGATGTTCAGGAAAGGGCCTTTTGCTTTTTGTAAGTTTCTTTATTTTAAATGTGGCCAGGCAGACCAGAGTATAGTATTGGTAATAAAATAAAAGTACTTTGCTCCTGTGTGTTTCTGAGTGTTTCCCTGCATACCCAAAAGCCCCCTGAGGCAGCCAGGATAGGCTGCTATGCCCATTTCACAGATGTGGAAATGGGAGGCAAGGGGTGACTTCCGCTCAAAGTCACAGAGATAATAAACAACAGAACCCGGAAGAGAATCCAAGGCAGCTGGACAGCTGGTCGAGGGCTTTTCCCTCTGCTCAGACACAAGGAATGGCCAGAGGCAGTCGCTGGGTGGGAGGGTGATCCCGGGGCTTCTCCTGGTCCCACCTTGAGTACATATTATGTTTAACAAATGCTCATGCAGCACTGGGCCCTGCTCTCAGTACTTTGCAGATACCAATTCCTGGTCTTCACTGCACCCCAGGCTATATTTACCCCAGAATCTCCAGTCCTCCCACCGGCCACCCCCTCCACCCCCACCCTGCAAAACCCGGGTGTGCCCCTTTCCTCCCTCATCCTGCCACCTGCAGAAGTAGAAGGCGGTCCCCTAATGCTCTCAGAGCCCAGACCTTCCCCTCCACTTCACCATCTAGGAGTGTTCTGCTCAGGGTTAATGCAACTTCACCCGGGTCTAAACAGCTATAAAATCTGCAGAAATGAAGTGCTCATAGTAGTTTACCAGGTGAACATGAAATGGAGGTGGGGCCAAGGCTGAAGCCAGCTGCTCTGTGTGTGTGTGTGTGTGTGTGTGTGTGTGTGTGTGTGTGTGAGATGGGAAGGAGGACCCTGGGGCTTCTGGGAAGAGACATAAGACACAGAGCTCTGCTGCAGCTGGGGCTGCTCTCTTTCTGCCTGATCACTGGGGTGCAGGCTGTGGAGGTTTACGGCGGGACGTAGCTTTCTCTTAAATCGGGACTGCGGGCCAGGCCATGGGACATTGGGGAAATCGTGTCTCCTCTCTGGGCATTACGGTTCCCATTTGTACAGTAGGATTTAGATGGGTTAAGTTCCTTCCTACCAGGACAATCCTGCTGTTTGTGAACCCGGAGTAAGAGCCATGCTTGTCCCAACCAGTGACACATTGAGGCTTGAGGAGGGATCCCTGAGCAGGACACAGAAGGAGCTCCGGGTACAGACACTGCTTCATTGCTGTGGCCCTATCCATACAACTCACTACTAGGGACCAGTAACCCTTTGAGAGGCACTCAGCCCACCAGCCCCGGGGTTTCTGTGAGAGGAGCTGCATTGCCCTGGCACTGACCGAGGGGAGGAGCCAGCAGGTGTCCCAGTCACCTGAGCCCACGGGTAGGACCGCTGCCCCAGCCAGCTGTCTCTGGGGCCAGCTGTGCACACGAGGCAACCCACGGGATGAAGACTGATCCAGCCCATCTGAGGTCTCAGGACCCTTTCAGACCAGCATGGACTGTCCCCATGCGCCCCTCATTCAGAAGTGAAGGCTTTGCTCAGAGCCCCTCACCCGGGCTGCAGGAGAAATTCCATTCTGGACTCGGGAGAAATCACTCGGGCCAGAGGCCGTCAGCAGCACCCAAGGAACACGAAGACACACGCAGACAGTGAGAGCTGCCTCCGAGGGACATACTGAATGAGATCCTTCCACATTGTTTTCATTGTGGGCGCTTTTTTTAACTTAAAAAAAAAATCTAAACTAAACCATGTCCTTCCGGTGGGGAGACACACACACACACACACACACACACACACACACACACCCCACACCATATGTCATTTCAAAGACATGGCTCTCTTTTTAAGTTTCTGGGGAAGAAACTCTAAGATTGAATTTTCTACGGCTCACCCCACCCCCTTTGAAGAAAATGCACATTTGTTTTTGATCCTGCACGGAAAGACGGCCAGTCTGGGAAGCTGCGATGGTGGTGTGAGGGCTTTTATACCGAAACCCAGAATTTTTCTGTGCTGAGGTCTAAAAGCCAAGTGCTGCTCGGCTGGTGGTCCTGGGGGTGAAGGTTGTCTTGCGTCGGCAGTGTCCTTGGTCTAATGCAAGGGGGCAAAGAGGACCCTTCTCTGCGAGTCCGGCTCTAGTTGAAGCCCCATTAGTAGTGACTCTAGTGCATTTCTGCCAGCGAGGACGGGACAGGTCAGCAGAGGGTTCAGACACAGAATCAGGAAAACTGGGTCATCGAAACATGACCGGGCAGCTGCACCAGCAGCTGGAGGAATTCTCCTCGGATGAAGTCATCTGTTGCTATATCACGGAGGTGCTGCCCTGAGGACTGAGCTCAGAGAGGGCCAGAGAGGCTGGCCCAAAGCTGGAGGGGCTGGAGAGGAGAAAGCAGCCATCTTCCAGAACAGACTGGATGTGTTAGGGGCCCCCAGCTCTCTGGACTGTCCACTCCCTAGGGATTAGCACGGTCTTCACTTACTGTGGTCATTTCCATTAAGACCACAGAGGCAATTAGCTCGGAGAATGTGGGCCGGGCTACCCTGGGCCTGGGCCCAGGGAAGCAAAGGGTTTCTGTGAGAGGAGCTGCATTGCCCTGGCACTGACCGAGGGGAGGAGCCAGCAGGTGTCTCTGGAAGGAGGCCTGGTCCTAGCACAATGCAGGTCTGAGTTACAATGAGGCAGAAATGCATCTCAGTGCAGTCCCTGGGGCCCTGAGCGGGAGGCCAGGGGCCAAGGCAGGGTGTGAGTCCCCATATCTTGCTTGGGCAGCTGGCCCATGCCCCAAGGTCACCGTGCTGGCCAGGGCTGTGGCTGCATCACAGACACTTGATGGGTCCCAGGTGGCCTCTAATAAGCCGAAATGGAAGCATTCCAATTTGGCATGGCTCTAGGGGGCCGAGAAAGGGCTTCCTGGTTTCCAAATTTCTCTTGCCCTGTGGAGGACTCTGCTTGGGATTCCCTGGGAAAGACTAACAGATCATGTTCCTTCTCCTTATAATTCCTCGCATCTTGAGTAATACCCACTGGAACGGTTTCACTACTTTTCTTAAAAGCACACAGACCTTGGGAAGGTCACGGAAACAAACTCACACTAATGTGCAGATGATTTACCAGGTCACTTTCCCTTTAACGGAAGGGGCCAGGCAGGAAGAGACACCCCGTGTCTTTGGAGCAGGAAGGTGCTCATGTGGAGGAAAGCGAAATCGGCAGAGGAGCAGGCTTGAAGTCCAGCACAGTGCACTTTATGCTCAGATTGAAAGCCGGATCGCTCCGGAGCTGCACGTCAGTCAAATGAGAGTCTCAAGGGGGGGATGAAATGTCCCCGTGGCCTAAGGAGCTTGGGATACTAGGGCAAGAGGCACATGAGCCATAGATCCAGACGGTCTTGGGTGTGAGGCCCGGTTTTGTCATTTGCTAGCAAGTGACAGGCACCCTGGGACTCAGTGTCTTCACCTGGAAAGTGGGAACGGCACCCACCCCGGCTGTCGCACAGCACGTCTGCGGAGTCTGGCACACTGCCAAAACTCAGTAAGTGGCCGTGCCCTCCCTCATCACTGTGAGTCTCAGCGGAGATGTGAACAAGGGCCCCGATCCTCGCTGCAAGGAAGGGACACTGAGATGCACGAGGCAGGAACTCAGAAGCGGCATCCACTGCTCCACGTGCACTTCATGCAACTTGGTGCTCCCTGACTCACTGCGTTTTGCAGGGGGGCCGGGCAGAAAGGATGGGTCATGGACTTCGGAGCACTGCAGGAAAGGTGTCCCACGTGTGGATCCCTGCTGACTGCACCCCATTCCCACACGGTCCATCTGTACGAGCCTCACAGTGGCTACTCCAAACCACACTGTGCCCCACCGATTCTGTCCCTAGTGTCTGTGCTGGCAAAACAAAAACCAAAACCCAAACCAAAACAACAGGTGAGGGGACTTGCACGTGGGCTGACAAGTTCAGCGAACATCACTGGGAATTGTGCCTTTGGCTACATCACCCTGTGCAGCTGCGATAACGCAGCTCGCGGGAAGCCCAAAGCCGAGGACAGTGTGATCGCGTCCCAGGCAGGTGACATCTCCCATGTGCTGAAGGGCGGCGTTTCCAAGGACGGGTCCCCTTTGATGATGCAATTTTCGTAAACCAAACCCACCTCTCCCCTCTGGGAAGCCGGGGCGGGGGGCAGGCATTGATGGCCTGGACAAGCGAGCCTTCGGGGAGGTCCCTCGCATCGCAATAGAGGGAGGACGCTATTCGTGACTCCACTCTGAAGGCCAAACTTGGTCAGTTGAATTGTTTAACCCTTCAGCGAACAGGAATGGGAAAGACGCTCTACCAAATGAAAACTGGTAAGTTGTGTGGGGAAGGGACGGTGTTCGGCACCTTTATTTTCTGTGCAGATGGCTCCGGAAGACTGGCCAGCCCTTCAGCAGATGCTGGGCACTAGCTCGTTGCCTGTCCGGGTATGATCTACATTTTAGCCAGTGAAGCTGGGCTCATCGCAAGGCCTCTGTGTTCTCTCCCGTTCCTGTGGAGACCCCAGGCCCACTTCTCAGGGATGCTGGAGCTAAAGATAGCTCCAGAAGATACCAGAAGATAGCCAGACGATACCAGAAATGATGGCACCAACTCCGGAGAAGAGATGGAATGTTCCTTCTCTTAGCGGTGTGTGTCTGGCCTAGGGTTACAGTTCAGACCCCTCTGTTCAGGCCCCTCTGATGCGGCCTTGACCTGCACAGGTTTCGAGCCCCAGCGGGTGCAGCTCTTCAGCCTTCTCCAGAATCCCTAGGGAAGCTGCCCACCGCCCAGGGCAGGCTCTCAATCCCGAGCTTACATAGCCCAGAGGATGGAGACGAAAGTTACGCTGGTGACCCACCAGCCCACCTAAGGTCTGCCCCACAAAGGCAGTGTAGGAGGATCCTGCCGGAGTGTTCCGGAGGCCCCAGAGAACAAGCACAACCCGAGGTACTCTGTGGGGGCCATCTGCAAAGCTGGGAGCTTGACCCCACGTGGTGCAGCAGGCTCCATGTGTGTCCTCGGAGCCGGGGACAGGAGATTTCTGTGACACCCAGAGCAGCCAGGACGCCTCCCTGGAGGAGGCGGTTTTGGAGCTGGGCCCTAGCGGCCAAGACTGGGGGAGCTGGGAGGAAGGGCGAGGAAGATGGGTTTCCCAGGCTCGGAGGCAGTGTGGACAGAGTCCAGAGGACTCAATCGTACCAGGGCACAGAGCTGTGCCAAACGTGAATCTTAGCCAAGCCATGCGACCTGTCCTGTGTATACAGGATTAGGAACACCTCTTTCTGAGGTCCTCCCGGGGACTAAATGATGCATTACACAGAACAAGAGGCACGCTATAGAGCTACCAGGTACCAACATGGTGCTTCTCAGACCCAAGAATCACCTGTAGGGTTTGTTCAAATACCGTTTGGGGGGCTTCATCCCCAGAGCTCCGGCCTCAGACGGGCTGGGAGGGCCTGAGAATCTGCATGTATAACAAGTGCCCAGGTGCGGCTCACAAAGCTAGTCGGGGACCGCGCTTGAAAAACCACTGGCCTATGTTAACCTTTTACACCTCCAGAGTTCCCACTTGCACCGGCAAGTAAGAGGTTATTTCTCGTATCCGTGCCTGCTATGCCATTGTACTAGCTGGTGAACGTCTGCATGTGCAGAGGCCTAGCGTGACTGACGACTGAGACGGCCCTGCGTGTGATGGGCAAACCCCGGTGACCCCCCCATGCCGTCCCATTTACCAGCAGCGGCTGCAAAGGGCCCGAGCATCACAAGGGAGGCAGCCCGGCGTCTGCTTTTCCACGCTGCGACAGTGAAGGTGCACGGGGGGCTGGGAGGGGCCACGGGACCTGGCACGCGTCCGTCCCGGTCTTCGCTTGGGGTGGCCTCAGGTCACTTGGAAACTTGCACAGTTTCGAAGGCCAACCCTTCAGACGTGTGGACTCAGATGGCCAAGTCCTCTCCCAGCGGGAACGAGGTAGCGGCCAAAGCCGCGGAGGTAGGGGGCCTGAAACTGTAGCCGAGTCCAGGGTGAAGCCTCATTCTCAGCGGCCGGGCAAGTCCACTTCCGGGACGTATGCAAACGGCGCTGTTATTCCCAATAATAAGAGCCGGGACAGGCTACTTGCAGGGGCCCCTCCTGATGCCCAGGCACCACCCCACAGGAAGCACTTAATAAGAATAATAATATCCTGAATGGCAGTCCGCAGCATGCAATTAAAAAGCGGTTCTGTCTCACTGAGGCGGAAGGGGGGGGAAGAGTTAAAATGAGACAGGAAATTCCAACACTACAAGCTGGCTGGTGTCCGGCAGGCTGAGGCCCCACCGCTCACGCAGTCAGACCTGCCCCCACACAGAGCTTGACAGGATCCGGGCCCGGGCCGGACCCACCGGTGCACACCGCCCACCCCCGAGCCGCGGGCTGGCCTTTCCAAGAAGGTGTTGCTTGACAGAATGTGACAAAATAGCTGCTGGAAAGAGAGAGGGAAAGTGCTGGGCCAGGGCGAGGCCAGGCCACCCCACGCAGGGCAGTGCCCGGAGGCCGCTCTCAAGGGCGGGGTGGGCAGGTGCTAGGGGAGAGGCGCACTCCAAGGGCTGGCGGTGTGCTTGACCAAATGCCACGGGGCCCTCATGGCACGGGAGCCCGGGCTGTCATGGGATCTGCCCCCCCGCCCCGCAACAGACTGAATGTTTATCCCCCTCACCCCCAAATTCATATGTGGAAATCCTAACGCCTGAGGTTGATGGTTTGGAGGTGGGGCCTGGGAGAGGTAATTAGGTCGTGAGGGTGGACCCCTCAGGAATGGGATTAGTGCCCTTAATTTTTTTTTTCAATGTTGACTTATTTTTGAGAGAGAGAGAGTGAGCGCGTGGGAGTGGGAGTGGGGGAGGGGCACGGGAAGTCTCCAGAACTGTGAGAAGGAAAGGTATGTTGTTTAAGCCCCCGGGTCCCTGGCATTCTTGTTAGAGCCGCTCGCACTGACAGAGACACCCCAGAGGGTGGCGGCAAAATGAGAGAACAGGCCACACGAGGCAGACAGAACCTGAGCCACAGGCCACAACCCACACCGTGGCCAAGCCTGATCCCACCTCTGACTCACTTAACCTCCCTGTGCCTCGGTTTCCCCATCTGTACAAAGAGGGCAGTGACAGGACCCACATCAGAGGAAGGCTGGGAAGCAGAAACAGGCTAACACGTGTCCAGGGTATGTGTCGGGCTGGGCACCCAGCAGGTCCCCGGGAGTGCCCGCGTGGCCATCTCCACAGACCTCCTGTGCCTTCAGTAAGCGGTGAGGGGTTGGGGTGCTCCAGAGGTCCCTGGGGAAGAGCCCTGCCATCACGGGGGTTGGGACGGATCGCCCACCTGTCGAGGTACACGAGTGGGGTCCCACATTAGAGGCTCTCAGAACCAAAAGAGACCTCAGAGAAGGTTGAGCCTGAGCAAGTCTGAAAACTGTCCCGGCCACAGAATCTGTTCCCAAGCAAGTAGTATGCAAGCCCCTAAGATCTACATTAGATTTGAGGCCCGGGAGACCACGGCTCAGAAAGTGTTCCCTGAAGACCTCTGAGGGACCCTCCAGAAAGCTCGGATTCAGCCCAGGGGGGTGGGGAAGAGAGTGACCCACAAGCTGGTGCCTGTGCCCCAGGACAGAGGTCAGCACTTCAGTGTGGACCCAACGCTGCTGCTCAGGTTCACCTGCACAGACATCCCCCCGGGTCTTGTCACCCTTCACAGACTCACCTGCCAACGAGCACCAGCAACCATGGGCTGGCAGCTTTCGTGTTGTCCTGTCGCTGCCTGAAAAGCCCACTTGTTATGGCGGGGGTGGGGGTGGGGGTGGCATTTAGCCTTCCAGGAGGGTGTCTGCACCACTCCTCTGCCTGGTCCCCAGGGGTCCCCAAGGTGTCACCTGCCACCTTGCTTCCTTCCCCAGCATCTGGTTCCTCTTGTGCAGAGCTCTTGCAAAAGATTTCCCCAGCCCAGTGCTTCGCTGCTGCTTCTGGTCCTCCTGGGAGCATCGACAGAGCCTGTGGTCACTCCGCTGTGGTTCTCAAGGGACCCTGACTCAGTCTCCACCGGGCACTGGCATGGCGCTTTCCCGGGCTGGCTGAGGCACTCCTTTCTGAGTGCTCTCAGGCAGAGCCTGCTAAAGCCAGTCAATGAGATTCAAAACCGGGCAGCAGAATTTGCACTGAGAAGAGTGGTCAATCACCTCGGAGAACTGGGGCTCTACGCTTCCTTCCTGTTGCATTTGACAGCCAATTACAAAATGCTTTCGTTCCTTCCCAAAGCAGGTCTCTTAAGGACCACTTCTCGGGAGCCCCCTGTCAGTATGGTCCCAGTGATTATATGTTACTCAAAGGGATTCTTTCCTTTAAGACAATCCCTACCACTGGTTTCTTCTCTAAGTGCCCTTCAAATGCAGTTCAGGTCAATAGACATAGGCAGCAGGGCACGTATGTTATTTTAAATTTTCTAGTAGCCACGTGGAAAAAAAACCCTAAAAAGATACAGGTGATGACGTTTAGTAATACGTCATTGACCTCAGTATATCCAAAATGTTATCATGTCAATATATAACCAATATGAAAATTATTAACAGGATGTTTGATATTCCTTTATTTTGTACTGCTTCCTCAAAATTGGTTGTGGGATTTACATTTACAGCAATCTCAGTTCGAGCCAGCTACATTTGACATGTGTGGATAGCAGCTGCCTTATCACTGTTAAACTCTGTTTATACAGAATTCTAATCTAGGTTAAATAGAAGTCTTACTGATATATAAAATATGGTGAAGAGTGGCTTTCCAAAAGTCCTTCCTCATTTCTGAATCTTAGCAACCAATTAACAGTTATTCTTCCTTCCTTCCTTCCTTCCTTCCTTCCTTCCTTCCTTCCTTCCTTCCCTTCCTTCCTTTCATCCCTCCTTCCCTCCTTCTTTCTATCCATTTAACTGATTCCAGGGTTGTCCTTCCACACCCCCGACCCATCAGGACAGAACAGAGCAGGGCAGCAGGCCCACGCTGAATTCTGCCCTGGATCGCTACCCCACTGCCTTCTCTGCAGGCTTGGGCAGGCATTCTCAAACAAGCCAGTGGGTGTGTGGACTCCCAAGACCTAACAAATAAGAGAGTCTCCCAGGAAGCAAAGCCCATGCAGGGTGTCAGGCGGGGCAGGACCAACCATAGAAGACTTCCAGAAGCCTGGCTCCCTGGGCAGCACTGGCTCCATGCAGTTCTGGACCCAACTGACTCAACAGTGGTTCCGGCACAAGCCACCTCCCCCACCCCTCCTCACACTCCAGCCCATGGCTGCCCACTGCCTCTGCTGGAAACAGTAGTTCCCTGAACTGGGGACACTGGAGACCCACCAGGCAGGACTAGAGGCCAGTGCACACAAACCCTGGGAAAATCCGCTTCCACTTATTTTGCTGGTGGATAAACTGAGGTGCAGAAAACACGATCTCATGACAGGACCCAGAATCTTGTTTCCTAGAGTAAGACTATGTAAGACAAGGGAGAGAGAGAGAGAGAGAGAGAGAGAGAGAGAAACTCCAAAGGCTTCCTGGACATCAAAAAAAAACCCTCTTACAAAACAATATTTTGATGAGCTAAGTGTGTGAATTAAAAGCAGATGGAGTCTACTTCCTTTAAAATAAACAGGGTTTAAAATCTAGGGGCCAACTCCCACACGCAATGTGTCTCTGGGCCGGGGAAACCAGAGCTGCCCTTCCACAAACCCAAGGTGGGCTCAATCGTCCCATGCAAGGTGCTATGGGGCAATGGCCCTGCTCTGTGTGTCCAGTGCCATCCCAGCAACGGGGACCCAGAGGAGGGATGTGACTGCCTGACAGGCAGCCCCCAGGCTCTGCCGCGGCCTGCAGAGTGGAGTGCAAAGCCCAGCCTAGCCCTAGCACTCTCCTGATCCTGCCCCACGCACTGCCCCCTGGGTCAGACGGATGGCCTTGCAGCCCTAGAGCATTACTGGCGCTCGCCCTGCCTGGAGAGAGAGATCGGAGCCACAGGTGTGTGACGGACGAGGGACGAGCACGTGGGACCCGGTAAGGAAGAGTTCCAGAGCCGACAAACTCCAGGAGACACAGGGCCGTATTTCCACTTCGTTGGCAACCTTTCCAAACACGGATGCAACCCCCAAGGCAGGAGGGGTATTTCACGCAGCAGCTTTTAAGTGCCGCCCGGGGATCTGTAAAGTTGGAGGCAAGTGGGGGAGGGCCCTGCGGGAGGGGGGGGGTTATCTGTTTTCCCCAGCTGTGTTCCTGGTGCCTGCTAATAACCCCCATGGATCATCCTGCCTGGCTTGGAAAACGTGCTGACTGGCGTTAAAAATGGGCCCCTTTCCTGCCCGTGGCTCAGCGCCCCCACAGCACATGCCGGATGCTCATTGTTAGCATGCTGCAGGTGTAATTAGGGCCATCGCGATGGCAAAGGGCCCACCCTGGGTCCCCAAGAGCGATTGCAGTTCAGAAAAAGCACCCACCTGGTTTTGTACTGATTAATGACGGGCCCCACTAATAGCCCTGCTTAACACATGAGTTTGTCAAGATTAAGTAATTGCCTTAAACAAAAAGTGTATTATCTTTAAGGCCCCGCTGATGAATGACTGGTGCCGGGAAATGGGGTGATGGATGTCCGTGACTCCCTGCCACCATCCCTCCCCCATTTGCATAAATTAAAACGCAGCCCTTGATTACGATGAGAAGCCCCAGCAAACCTCGGCAAACCCTGCCAAGGGATGGGGTGGCTGAGGGTCCTACACTCACCCTGCCTCAGGCCTCTGGCCACCGCGAGACCCCAAACTGCATGTTAGCATGACAAACTTCTGGGAGGGGCAGAGAGGCCTGGCCAAGGGTGACCAGATGCCCCTTGGGGGCTGAGGTCGGGACGGGGGAGCTGGATGCAAAAACCCCAGGGTAGAAAAGCTGCAGAGATCATCCCGAGGACCCCCCTGAGGGAACGGGACGGACAGACCCGTGTACGACTAGACTGGTCCTTGTGCACACCCCATGTGGGAAGCTGTTGCTGTCATTAAATCACGAGCGATTGCATAAAGCTTTGCCGCTCATGGGGTTGTGGGACCAGCCGGTGGCCTGGGACGAGCTGGGATCCCCATGCGCACAAGCTAACAGCAGCCCCGCCACATATGGATGTGTGTATTTGTGTGCCTCTGAGCATCAGGTCCCCAGATTTGGGGCCATGAAATCCATGTGCCTTCTCCAGGGCTCTTGAATTTTTCATACTCTTTCCTTCCACACGGCACTTTGAAAGAGAGAATTCACAGAAACGGACAGAGCCTTGTGCAGACGGAGCCTACAGAGGCGGGCTGGCCGGCGTAGTGACCACTGGAAGGGCCGCTGGGGAGGGAGAGCAGAACTTAAAGTAGGGGCTGCTAGGGCCACATTTGGGAAGGGGCCAGTAGGGCCCAGCCAGTCTGGGAGCATCAGGTGGGCTCCCTGAGTCTGAGGAGTCTGAGGCTCCCTGAGCATCAGGTGCCTCCCAGGGGATCTCCGTGCCCGTCAAAAGGTGGAGGGTGCATTTATTCCCAAGAAAGAACGACATCGATGGTGCCGCAATCCTCTGGCTTCTGGTGACTCAGGGGACCAGAGCTGGGGGACCCTCGCAGCCACTCGGTTGGGGGTTAGACCTTCAGCTCAAGCCACGGACAACAGTGCACCCTCGTTTCCTGCAACGGGTCAGCGACGCACCTTAAGGGCAGAGGAGGAGGGTAACTTTGGCACACGTCTGAAACTTTCATCTGCCTGCATCTCGCTTCTGCAGACAGTCTGTCCCACCAGCCATAAGCCACGCAGTGCCCTACCCAGTAACTGATTCCCCTTCCTTTCTGGGCAAAATAAGATTCCCAAACCAAGCCACCCACCCTGAATCTGCCTCCGGGCTGGAGCGGCACTAGCCAGAGCCAGGAGCTGTTCCCATAACATTGGTTTCCCCCAAACCACGGCTTCAGGGCAGATGCCAAGCATGGCCCGTGAGTGGGGAGGGGTATGGGGCCAGATCTGGGTGGGGGAGCCTTCCCTCCCTGAAAGCAGACACGGCGCCTTCTTTCGCCTTCCAGATGGGCCACAGGGCCCTCCTGCCCCACAGTTCTGGAACATGTGGAGTCTGAACCCGGGGCCCTGGCTTCTTTTCCCTTTTCCAGGTTCTGGGAGGGACCCTCAGTGAACAACGTACGGAACACACGCATGCAGGATGGAGCAGACCAAATGCTCCAAAGATAAGGGCCCTGACACGCAGGGACTCCGGAAGGTGTTCCCACAGCCTGCCAACTGGAAAGACGTTGGAACATCACTTCCTTGTTCTACCCAAGTGCGCACAGACGAGTCGCCCCGAAACCCATGTCCGTGCTCCGTGTTCAGGCTGGTCCTGGGCACCCCTGCTCCCATGCCCAGCCCCGCTCAGGCTGAAGCCACGCAGAAACTGAGAGGACAGGCCACGAGACCAGAGCCTGAAGGGCCACCCTCATCGCCGACCGATGTCCCGGTATGATCAGCCTCCGCTCACCTCACAGTGCCGTTGGGGCGGGTGTAATGACCTGTGTGGGGTCCCATGTGAATACGAGCTTGCTGTCCAAGCCAGCCATCTAGCTGCCCCCAACCCGAGAGCACAAAGGAAGAACAATAAATGCCCACGAGGGCGCCAACCTCTACGTCTGTATTGTTCCCATAGTAGTAACACTGTGCTCAACATTCCAGTGGTAAAAACTCGAACAGTATCTTTTTTTTCTTTTTTTTTAATTTTAGAGGTAGGGGGCTGGGGGGAGAACTGCAGAGAGAGAGAGAGAGAGAGAGAGAGAGAGAGAGAGAATGAACCCTATGCAGGCTCCATGCTCGGTGCAAGCCTGACATGGACCTCGATCCCACGACCCTGGGATCATGACCTGAGCCGAAACTGAGTCGGACGGAGCCACCTAGGTGCCCCAAGAGTATCTATGGACTGACATAAAATGACAAGCATTTTTTGAGTGCTTATGTCAGGCCTAACTCTGTGCACTTGATATTCATGTTTATTTACTCTTCATATCAACCATGTGTGTGTGTGTGTGTGTGTGTGTGTGTGTGTGTGTGTGTGTGTCGGGGGTGGGGGACACCATCCCTACACCACTCTACAGATGAGAAAACTGGGACTCGAAGTGTATGCAACTCGTTCAAGATCCCACAGCGAGTACCCGGCAAGGAAGGCTTTGAACCCTTGCCTGTGATTCTAGAGTCTGAGGCTTAACCGCCTTCCCGGCCTGCCTATCCGTGACGACTGCTTTCTTATTACAGTGTAGCTGGCTGGAAAAGTCCCTGGCCACAGAAAACACATTCCCCGTGGTTCTACGTAAGTCAGTGCCATTCCCTGTGGTTCTACGTAAGCTGCACTCCCACCCAAGAGAGGCCACTTCTGCTCGGAGGTGTTAGGGGTCACCAGGCTCCCAGTTCTGTCTTCTCCATCGGAGAGCCCATGCCTTCAGGGACGGGGCCCAGGTTCTGCTCTGGAGATGCGGGAAGCAAAATACCCCGTTCCTGGTCTCAAGGATCTCTCAGCCACCAGGAGACGCACAGGTCAACAGGGGAGGACCAGGAAGGCATAGAAGGTTTCCGGACGGGACCAGGATGGGGTGATTGGCCAACTAAGTGAAGGGGATCAAAAGGTTATAAAATAAATAAGTCACAGGGGACGAAAAGTACAGCCTAGGGGACACAGTCAATAATACGGTCACAATGTATGGCGACACGACACTTACCGTGGTGAGTCACGATGTATGTAATGGTCCAACCACCATGTTGTATGCCTGAAACTAATGTAATATTGTATGTCAACTGTACTTCAATTAAAAAAGAGAAACAGCGGGAGTGCCAAAGCCCTGACCTAGCTCCCGCTGCGGGGGGCTGAGCAGGCAGGCGGCTCTGCCCGCGGTGAGCACAGGGTGCCTTCTCAGAGAGAAGCAGCAGCCCTCCTCTGGACATGGCCCTGTCCAGGCCGACGGTGAGCTCGGTAGGTGACCAGAGCCCAGGAGAGGGCAGCAGGCAGGAGGAGCTGGGTACTCACCACTTGGGTAGAAACTTAGACCAGTACAGGGGTGCCGCCCCCTCCCTCATCAGTCCCTGGGGACCTCAGTGAGGCAGCCAGCACCTAATTCACAAGCATCCAGTGTGTTCAGCTCTCTGTTGGGTCTCAAGTGGAATAAAAGGGGCCACAGAAGCCTGGGCCTAACCTGAAAACCTGTGTTCCTACCAAAGAGCCTTCCAGAAGCAGGCAGGAAACCTTTTCTGTGGCCTGAACCCAAGCCCAGGTGTACGAGCAGCCACAGTGCGAAAGACAGAGGCCTGCCCAGATTAGCCTCGACCTCGGGCAGCGATCCGGCTCCCGGAGTGAGAACTCATTCCAGACTCTGGGTGTCCTGAAAGAGGACAGTTCTGGGTTCCTAGTCCTGATTCTGCCCCTTACTAGCCGTGTGACCCTGGGGAAGTCAGACAACCTCTCTGAGCCTCAGTTTCCTTCTACGTAACCTCCTTCCCTCATAGGGTCACTGGGAGCAGCCAGTGAGATCACACAAACGTAACCACATGCCCTGGCTCGCTGTCAGCACCCCTGCCTTCACATAAGCTGCACTCCCACCCTCCAAGTTGGCGGCTAGAGGATGCACAAGGGACAGGCCCCCACTGCTTAAACTGGGGGTGGGGTGCCGCTGTGAGAACCCGCACTTTCCCCACTGGCAGCAGGCCGGGCTTGAGATTCCCCTCCCCTTCTTCTTTCCTTCCCTCCTCCCTCCTCCTCTGCAGGAACTAAGAGCCCCCTTTTACAGCCCCTCATGCAGGCCCCGGGGGAGCCCGAGGCTGGCAGAAACGACTGCTAATACTTCCAGGCACATTTACTGAAACCTTTTGACACGGGGGATATTTTTATGAGATAAGTGCCCTGTGTCGGTATCAGCTGGCAAGTTTCATTACTCACATTTCTGTCCTGCAAAAAGCCTTTTTCAATCACTGTCCATGGCAACGATAAACTTTAATGGCTGAGGGAAAGTCTGCAGCCCAGACGCTCCCGTCCTTCTACCTCCCTGCCCCGGGCCGCCAGCTGACCTCTCTCCTCTCCCCATGGGGCCAGAGGTCCAGGCAGAAGCCAGATGCAGGGGGGTGCATGACCCCCACTCCCCAAACCCCCTGTTCCTTAACCTCAGAGGATCACAGGCCTCGGAAGCATATTAGAAACGGCAGGGAATTAAAAGGCCAATGCCCAGCCCAGCTCTGACCATCAGAGACAGAATCTCTGAGGTGGGCTCCAGGACATTAGCGTTTTTAAAAGCCCCCCCCCCCCCCCGGGGGTTCCACTGGGAAGGAGGTGTGGAGAACAGCGTCACTTCCTCTGGGAAGGCGGGTCCTGGGTCACAGCCCAATCTTCCCTCAGCAGCCACCCCACTGCTCACGCACGCTCCCACGGACACCAGGTCCTGCACCCAGGAGGACCCAGGCAGACGAGCGTCTATTGGATGGTCAAAGAACCCAACCCAGAAGTCATGAGGACCCACACAAGGCCAGGAACCCACATGCCCTCGGAGCCCAGGTCCCGCCCTTTCCATCTGAACGAGTCCTGTTTGAATGAGCATCTGGACGGAAGAATGGTCCGGGGCTGGCACGCAGCAGGCAGAGGTTAGTGTTCGAGGGATAAAGAAGAACGAGTAAATGAACGAAGGAACAAATGGCTTCTACCTACAGGAAACGCGTCCCACCACCTCAGTGTCCTACAGGCAAGGATGCTGTTTGGTGTCTCTGAAACGCTCACTTTCCAGAAGATCCTAGCACATTCCAGCTCAAGGCAAGCGGGGCCTCCATCCGTCCTCCTGGTCACTTGTGGCACCACTAGCAGAGCTGAGCCCACTGTCCGGGGCTGTCCTCACAGGATGAATTTGCCTCTAGGACCGAGGGGAGCTGAGGAGGGCGGCTTTCCCCCACCAGTGCTCTCCCCAACCTCACCTCCCAGCAGCCCTGCACACACACCTGCCTCGGGGGTCCCTGACTTCCCTGGCCCCCGGGAGAGTCCCCAGCCAGACTTCTGTTTCCCCAGGAGTATCCCCCACGAGGCCTCTCTCACAGAGTCTTTTGTCATAAGCCCTCTGGGTCCTTTGGGACAAGGAAGCATGGGATCGATGGGCAGAGCAGCCAGAGGCAGGGAGTGCTGAGGGTCGTGGGGTCCTGGAAGGCTCATCTTCATTTGGCCATTACTGCCAGCTCTGTCCGAGTGTGGGGGGCAGGTTTCTGTGCACCTCGAGTGTGGACAGAGACTCTGTCATACCCCTTACAGTGCCTGCTGCAGTAAAGGAGACCAGGCACGGAACAAAGGACCACCAAGGGCCAAGTCCGACCCTGAGGCTGGCTTCATTCTTCTCTTCTCACATATCCTCAGCCAACCTGTCTTTTCGGGATGTGCCGAAGTCACAGGTTCTAGGGCGGAAGGCTCTGGGGACAGTGTGTCAGAAGTGAGGTCCCAGCTGTCTCAGGGAGGCCCCAGAGGGAGCAGGTCACCAGCACTCAGCACCCACTACCAAGAGCCCAGTGAACAGTTGAGACAAACTATCTGGATTGCCTTTTTATTTTTTTATTTTTTTTTTCAACGTTTATTTATTTTTGGGACAGAGAGAGACAGAGCATGAACGGGGGAGGGGCAGAGAGAGAGGGAGACACAGAATCGGAAACGGGCTCCAGGCTCTGAGCCATCAGCCCAGAGCCTGACGCGGGGCTTGAACTCACGGACCGCGAGATCGTGACCTGGCTGAAGTCGGACGCTTAACCGACTGTGCCACCCAGGCACCCCTGGATTGCCTTTTTAAACCCAACCCAACCCTGAATAGTTCCCCTGTGGCTGTCTGGCCTCAGATTCTGCCATGAAGAACGGGCTTCAAAAAATCCTTCCTCTGTACCCATTTTTTTTTGAATGCCATTGCCTCCCATGCCTCAGCTTGAACCATTCATTACACACAGAGTCTCAAAATGAACAACCTCTGGGGCGCCTGGGTGGCTCAGTCGGTTGTGCATCCGACTTCCGCTCAGGTCATGATCTCGCGGTTTATGAGTTCCAGGCCCGCATTGGGCTCTCTGCTGTCAGCGCAGAGCCCGCTTCAGATCCTCTGTCCCCTTCTCTCTCTGCCCCTCCCCTGCTCACTCTCTCTGTCTTTCTCAAAATAAATAAATGAACTTTTAAAAAGGAAAAGAAATGAACCACTTCAGCCGCTTCCAAATGTACTCAACAAGCTCCACCTGTCTTCCCCCATCCATCAAGACAACAAGACACATTTCTCCCTGAGAGAGGCAAAAAAAACAAAGCACAAACACAAACAAGGCCCACCCAGCACTGGGGACCAATGAGGCATTTCCTCTGAAATGCATGCGTGCCATAGATTGCTGAGGGTGAACTCCAACCTCCGACGAGGTGGGAACCAGATGCCAGGAACTGGAGGCACACGGCATCCTACCGCCCCTGCCCTTCGCCAAGAGAGACGCGGGGTGGGTGGCACAGACCCTAGGGTGTGGGGGTGGGGGGCTCCGGCTAGTGTCATAGCCTGGGTTCATGGCACCGGCTCGAATTTCCATTCTAGCCATCGCCTGGGACAAGAAATGAGGGCCTCCTGGCAGCCCAAGAGACACATGGTGCCTTCTAGCCGTCACTCCTTCCTGATTTTTCATACCCTCTGAAGGCCGGCTTAAGCTCTAATTCTTCCTCAAAGCCTTCCTCGAATACTCAAGCCTGATGGAACCGTGTCCTCTCCCACTTAGGGACTCGGCAGTCCTGCAAAGATACAGCCCTCGATCACAGAGTGACAACGGCGATTAACCAGTGCTACTCCTAACCAGACCGTGGGCTTTTCTTATACATCACGTGTTTTCTCAGCAAGCGCCCCATAACCAAGTTTAAAAGGCTGCAGTGGTATGCTGATAAATGTTGGCCACCAAGTCTCGGGCGGAGGCCGGAGTCCTGGCTTATAGCATTTGCCAATTTCCATGGTGTAAATGCTCTCACTGCGGCTGATTTCAAGCTACCAATGAGCGATCACTGAACCTGGCTCTGGGAGATGTGGAGAATGGCTCCCAAGAGCTGGAGTGAGCAGATTCTGGCCAGAAACTGCCAGATTGGGCCTCCACAATCCCCGGTGCTTCCTTAAGCATGGGGATTCTTTTTTTTTGGGGGGGGGGGGGAGGAGGACAAAAAGTCTTGATTTCCTGAAAGTTAAATTATACCATTTTCCATCTAAAAAAAAGTAGCAAGAGAACACACATTGCCACAAGGGGCATTGCGAGGCACCCTGTCGGAAATAACTGTTAGAGATAATTTGGTTATACACCTCACGAATCCCCCTTGGACTCTGTGATCTAACTTTTTGATCTATTCCAGGGTAAACACCTACTGGTAAAGAACACTGGTGCTGAGGTGTAATCACAACAGGACTTGTAGGCAGAAATGACGAGAGGCGATCTAAAAGTTCAACAAGGGAGAAGTGGTTACGTTAAGTCTAAGGTCAACCTTCAAGAGGATACTGCAAGGATTTTATCAGAACTGATAAGAAAAGGGCTTGCTCGCTAGGGATGCCGCCTTTCTGAGGTCGGGTCCCACGCGCACTGTCTTTCTATGTGCAGGCTCTGCTCTCCTCGTGCTCACCTGGGGTCTCGCTGGGCACTGAGGACGTGGGGACCCTCCCCAGGGGACGCGGCCTCTCCACCAGAGGCCTGAAATAATGGGTTGGCCAAACAGATGGGATAAATCAATGCCAAGGACGCTGTCACCCTGGGCAATCCCGCACCATTCAATTTTCATGTGAATTTAGCAGCTCTGCATGGTTTTTAAGAACCCAATTGTATCCTGACACTTTTTAAATGATGCCTCTTTACATCCGGCCGTAATTTATCTTTTACTTAGCAGCAGCTCTCCTTCTATAACCATTTGGGGGAAAGAAAAAAAAAAAAAAAACCACTGACTTCACTTAATTTACAATAGTCCACACTCAGTAAAACACGGATGACAGAGCTTTGCCAAATGCGAATTTCATGTCAGCAGCTCATTTTGGTAAAGCGTCAAGTGGCTTTATTTTGAAAGAAAATACACATTTAAAAAATGTTTACAGATTTGAGTGGGGGGTGAGGGTAAAAAGTGTGTGGGTGTGTGAGAAAGAAGTCGTGCTGGTACAAAGCCCCAAAGCTAAGGTTTGTACCCATCAGGCAAAAAGGCTATGTGTTCCCTTTTAACCTAAAAAAAAAAAAAAAAAAAAATACAAATAATTTTGAATTTGTGAAAAGTCCAAAGGCTGCTGGGCCTTTCCTCATCCCGCTGAGGGAAGGCACGATGCTGAACCTGAAGTGGGGAGCAGCAGACGTGGGGACCTCCTCCACCAGCCTGAGCAAACTGCCCCATAGGGCCGACTTCCATGTTTTTGAAACAGCAACAACTGTTGTCACACATGTGCCTTGGCTATTTCGCACCTGGGGGGCTGTGAGAATAAAAGGCAGTCGGAGGAAGGACAGCAAATAATGTTTATCCAGAGCCTCGAAGGAAACAGGCTTTGTCCCCCATCTCGTTTAAGTCATGCAACCCTCAGGGGGCCAGGTTTATTGTCCCTACGGCACAGAAGGGAAACTGAGGCAGCGAGTGCTCAGTTCCTGAGCCCAAGGTCACCCAGGTAGTTGGTAAGTTGCTTTTAGACTTCATGAGAACATGACAACTAGGTTCACCAAACAGAAGTGACTTTCAGATCTGGAGATTGCCTGTCCTGGGTTTTGCTACTCAAAGGGCTGCCCAAGCACCAGAGGCCTTGGCATCACCTGGTGCGTGTTTAGAACGAAGCGTCCTGGGCCCGCTCCAACTTATAGATTCAGAAGCTGGATTTAAGCCAGATCCTGGGGCGATTAGTTTGAGAAGCCCTGGTTGAAGGGATATATTCTGTTAAAGAAGGAATGAGAACAGGCTTCCCAGTGACGGACGCTAAGGTGCTGGAGAGCCACGGCACACGCTCCCACAAAGGGCCACTGTCCCCTCACAGAGCCACTTACAATTTACTGCAGGCCCACACCTGGGCTGGACACCAGTGAGAAAAACAGCCTTCATTTGTACTCACTGTGCAGACCTCGTCTCTAAAGCATATTTTCATCCAGTACCTCATGTAACCCTCCCGGCAGCCACAAGAGAGAGGCCAGATGGGAGGCCTGATGGGTCTAGGCCCGGCCTGAGCATTAAGCGAGTCCTCGGGCTGCAAGCGCCCAGCCGCCCGGCTCACACAATCGCCCTCAGTTCAACTGCAAGAGGTTCCCACAGCCAGTGAGGCCTTCCAGGCCTTCCAGGCCCCGGGCAGGGGAGATGATCCCGCGCTGGCCCAGCCAGAGGCACGCTCGGGGGGCTGTCCTTCCACAGCTGCAGCCTGGTGAGATGTGTGTGTGTGTGTGTGTGTGTGTGTGTGTGTGTGTGTGACACACACACACACAGACACAGAACACATGTCCAAAAAAGGAAACCCTCAGGAGCAAAGGCCTAAAGTGAGAAGCGTGTTCTCCCTCCTCTCCTACGGGGTTTGCTTCTATGTTACAGGGATCTGCAAAACCCATCTCCCACCGAGACGCCGGCTTGTAAAACTCCAATGCACAAATGAGGCCCAGCTGCAGTCCTGCTCCCCGTGAGCCCAAGGAGGGAGCTGTCCTGGCAGGGTGCAGGAGGCCTGCCGCCTGGAAGGGGTCCCAGCTAAGGCCCCTGGGTTTGGCGGAGAGGTGTAAATGTAGAGAGCAGCCCTGGACCTTCTCACGCAGACCCTTCAGTTCATCCTGTGTCTGGAGGTGCCAGGAGCTGACGACGGTCTGGCTCTGGGTTTAAAAAAACGCTACACGGGCATACCTGCGTGCATTGGCCCGCTGGCTTCCTCCCTCATCTCGGGCTAGGGAAAGACCCAGCTATGCCAACCGGTAGCTGTGTCGTCTGACCCAAATGACTTTACCTGTCTGAGCCTCAGTTTCCTCACCTAAAACTGGTAGGAACAATTCCTATCACCCAGGCCAGGGGTGGGTGGTGATAAAACGAAGCTGTCTATGTAAAGTGTGGAGCCCACAGTGGATGCCCCATAAATGTTCATTTCCCTTCCTTAAAGCCGGGCTCTGGGCTCCACGCTGGGGAGAGAAAGACAAACACAGCACCGTTAAGAGCAAATAGGCGAATGTACGCCCCCGAGTTAGGGCAGCCCTTGCTCATACCATTTGCATTGACTTCTGCGAGTGCTCCAATTTTCAAAGCTTGATATTTATTTAGATATTTATTTTTCACTGTAAATGCAACATATGTTTACAGAGATATTTATTTTTCTCTGCACACACAGCAAATGTCTGGGGAAAAGAGAATCCCAAACTCACAGGGCTGGAATGATTTTTTTTTTTTATGACAATCATTTTGTTTGTTTAAATTTTTTTTTTTAACGTTTATTTATTTTTGAGACAGAGAGAGAGCCTGCACAGGGGAGGAGCAGAGAGAGAGGGAGACACAGAATCTGAAACAGGCTCCAGGCTCTGAGCTGTCAGCACAGAGCCCGACGCGGGGCTCGAACTCACAGACTGCGAGATCATGACCTGAGCCGAAGTCGGAGGCTTAACCGACGGAGCCACCCAGGCGCCCCCATTTTGTTTGTTTAAATCTACCATAGCGGTGCATAATGGCACTGCGTTTTACTGTAATTTGGAAAGGGGGGAGTGTGGACGGGAACCACATCACACAACAACAGTAAGACAAGACAGCAGGTAACGGGATCCTCCCTGGGAAAACAATACTGCATTTACTCCTCTGAATGGTGGAAGCTGCAAAGGGGAATTTCCCAAAGCCTAGGACCGAAACCAATCCAACTGGACCGGACCATGATGCCAATCGCAAAACAAAATGCCGCCCCTACCACCAGCTGAAATTGGGGTGGAAATTGTTGGATGATTTCATGAAATGAAAAAAGTGAAAAAAGTCTCAATTTTAGACCCTAAAGAGATGACCGAGTTATATATGTATAGGAACAAAGATATTAACCGTTCAACCCAAAAGATTATCAGTCCAACCCACTCATGGTACTGACCCCTGTCAGCACGTGGGCTGAGTACTGAGGCTCCCAGATGTCATCTGCTTAACTGAGATCACAGATGTTAATGGCAAAGCCTAAGATAGCAAATTCCCCCTTGTTCTTTCTTTTGTTTGTTTTTTCCCACATGGAGAGAGTTATGCAATGTGTGAGTGTCTGAACAGGTGATATACAGAGTCCTTAGGATTTTAGGCCAGGGAAGACTTTCTGCAGACAAGGGAAGCCAGCACCTTTTGATCAAGAAAGCCTCACAAAATCCCAAGCGGGTGTCTTCTACAAGAAGACTGGAAACCCAATAGAAACTCTCCCTCCCGAAATCCTGTGCCCACAGTTTGGATGCCTCCTAACACAAATAGTATTTTGACTGGCCTTATTATACTTTTATTTTTATTTAAAAATTTTTTTAATGTTTATTTACTTTTGAGAGAGACAGAAAGACAGAGCGTGAGCAAGGGAGGGGCATAGAGAGAGAAACAAAACCTAAAGCAGGCTCCAGGCTCTGAGCTGTCAGCACAGAGCCTGATGCGGGGCTCAAACTCACAAACCGCGAGATCATGACCCGAGCTGAGGCCAGACGCTTAACCGACTGAGCCACCCAGGTGCCCCAACCTTATTATATTTTTAAACTGTACTGTTACCTCTTATGAGGAAACGTGGAAGCATTCGGGTTTCTCAGCATGGAAAGGCAAAGCTGAGAGAAGACGTGGTCCCCTAAACCCATGAGGAACCTGGACAGAATCTTCAAAGGCGCAGAGCCCACACCACTTCTGGACAGAGAGACAGATTCTGGACCCAAAAGGTGAAGCCCTATTTCCCCTCCCAGGGAATAAACTCAGGGAGCTCGGCGCGCGCCCCCCCGAGGCTGGCATAGACAAGGTCAGGAAGTCTGGAGGTATTTGTATTGTATTGACACACAGTGGGGTATATCAATGGGAGAGGGGTTCGTGGGGAGAGCACCCATATTGGGGGTAACCTAAAGGGGAGAGTCCTATTCTCCCAGAGCATTTCTGGGGCCTCTGCCCATAGGAAGCTCTCTCCCACCTCCTGTCCCCCCTCCCCTCAATCACTCACACAGGCTCCTGGGACAGAGGGCCGTGCACCTTCCTCCCCAGCCCCTGCCCCCTACAAACACTGCCCCCCACTTTGACTTGTTAATTTTTATGTTATGATCCCCTTTTACTTTACTCTGATCTCCTATTAAACTGCATGCATTTTTGGAGCCTGCTTCTAGAATCACGTAGCATAAAAATGAATAAAGAAACCTCACCAAGGGTTCATTCTTGGTGACTCTTGAGTCATTGATACCCAAGCTGGAGACTCTTTAAGAAAGAGAGCAAAAGGAATGAGGCTTCAAAGGAGGTGTGCCGTTGTGAATTTCAAAGGAAGCAGAAACCCGTTAACACTCCCATCTGTACAACAGAATGCCAATTGTTGGTGGTACAGTTTTTCGCTGCAAACTTGGACTGCTGAAACCACGGCACTGGCATCACCTGCCTTTAGAGTTTTACTCTTGGTCTTTGGAAAAAAGGCCACCGCCCTTGTGTCTCTCTAAATATACACCCCACTCCAATGTGGTTGCCCTGGCTACCGTTTGCGTGGCTAACGTTTACGTGCCAAGACTCTCCTCCTCTCCCTGTGCCCTGCCGGACCTAACCCATCTCGGGTAGGGAAGGCATGCCCCCTCTGGGTTCCCTCTGGACCCCGACAGCCTCTGACGCCATGGCCCTGTGACTTCCTATAGACTCTCCCAGTGAACCTCAGCTCCCTGAGGTCTGGGACTGCGACAGGCATGGCGGTGGAGGCTGCCTCCAGGCAGTCCTCAGGAGGGGACAGAAAGGGAGGGTGGGGAGGAGGAAGGCAGCCAGGGAGGGAGAAATCTTAAGCCACACCCAGTGCTGAGAGGTGCACTGACCAATGAGGCAGGCAAGAACCACTTCATCTAGACTTGGGGAAGGAGAGATGGGGACAGGAAAAATTAAACACCGTCACTCTTAGCTTGCTAGGAACCACACCCCTGAAAGCTGCACACAGTTCACCCTCCTGGCATTCGCTTGTGTGTACTCCCTGATCGCTGCCTCCTCATCTGTACAAAGGGACAGAAGAGTGGCATCTGTCCCACGGGGAGGTGACAAGAGAGAATGAGTGATAAGGATTTCAGAGCCCTTTGCCAATATTGAGAGTCAGAGTCAGAAAACATAAGCAGCCGGCGGGGGAGCAAATCTCTCATTTTATCTATTTATGGAAAGATTTTATTTTTAAGAAATCTCTACATCCAACGTGGGGCTTGAACCCTGAGACCGAGTCACATGCTCTTCCAACTGAGCCAGTCAGGTGCCGCCCCCTGACCCTCCCTTTAAAAAGAGGAAAGGAAGGGGTGACTGGGGAAGATTCCTGGTAGAAGCAGGTCCCCATCTCCCAGACCCACCTGCTTCCATGAGGCCCGTCGTCTCTCATGGAACTTGGGGGGCTTCGTATTCTTATTGGTCATGTGCTCACCCCAATTCTGAAAAGAAAATGCTTAACCTCCCCATCATCCCTCCTAACACTGCACTGTTCCTTGCATATATTCATTCAGAGCCCGGTCCAAGCAAAAACTTCTCTGCTCCACATATACAACCAAGTTTGCAATTTTATTTTTTCTGTTTTCTGTTTGTTTGTTTTGTTGTTTTGTTGGGGTTTTTTTTTTTTTTTCTGGTCTTTGTTGGGTTTTTCTTCCTTGTTTCCCAGGGGGTGAGAACTGTGAGCATCACAGCAGAGGGAGCTCGGGCCAGCATGGGGTGGGGGTGGGAGTTCATGGGCTTATGGCCAAAGCAGAAGCTAGGGAGCCCCTTCCCTCACTGTTGGCCACGTCCTCAGGGCGGTGCCCGTTGAGGCACCAGAAGGGATCAGAATGCACGAGAGGGAACAGAGTAGGAGCTTCTGAGAGCTAGAGGTTGGAATCCTGCAGGGCACAGTTAAAACCCAGCCTCTGTGTCAACACGGCAGTCATGAGGGCCCCTGGAAACTCTCCTTTCGAAAGGGGGCCGGCACCTGCCACCAATACTGCAGTAAAAAATAAAACCAGTGAATTTTGCATTCGAAAGGGGCCCAGATTTGGGAGACAGGCAAATGCTTGGGAAAAATCAGGAAGGCTCGAGCATAAAACTCACGCCTTTTCCAGCAAGTTGGGTTTTCAGATGAGTGGTATAAAAAGAAAAGAAACACGAATGAGTACCCCAAACTCAACACAAGCCACCACAAAGCCCGGGGAGGACCCCAGCCACGGCTTTCAAGACTTCTGTCCCCACAATGGGCCTCCTTCGGGCCTCAGCCTTCCCGGGTGATTAACATGCAGCGGGCTGCGGAGGAATGTGAATGTATTCGGCAGGGGAGGCTGAGAGGTGCAGGGGGTCAGGTGGCTCATCGTTAAATCACACTGCTGTCAGCCCACACAATTCCTCTTCCCTCAGGCTCGGCCATTACTCGGGCTTATGCAAAATAAACAGCTTTGCTAAATATTCCCCCAGACGGGTCCCACAAAGGCCCGGGCTAAGGAGGCAGAATGCACCCACAGACCCAGAAAACCGTCTGCCTCCTTGTTCAACGGCCCGGCCAGGGAGTTTGGCTGTCTCCTGTCCGTCTTTTCTTAGTCTGCTTCAAGCTTTCCTTTTTTTCTGTTTGGTTGGTTTTGTGTTTAGCTTTTCTTTCTGTTTTGGCAATTCCTCCCAAGACACTGCCATGAATACTGTTAACTTATTCTTGTCTGGCTCTGACTCACACTCCCTTTACTTTCTTAAGCTACGTAAGACTTACAATTCCCACTTTTCTATAGGGGAACTGAGCCATGAGAAATCTCTTATAAACGCTCCCAGAAAGGAACCAGTTCTCAGAAGATCCTTCAAGACAGGCTCGGAGGCGGGGGTGGGGTGGGCTGTGGGCGCCCAGCAAGAATCCTAATTGTCCCAGCGCCACACACATGCCCCAGGTGGGGGAGGGGAGCCAAGGGGCAGGGCCCCCTGGATTTTGAAAACAACTCCCCCTCTCTTGGGGAGCTAGGTTTGGTTACTCACCTGGAGCCCACCCTTGCCCCCCTCTTCCTGTCCACCAGCAAGAACAGAAACTAGAAAAGAACCAGGAAATAGAAGCCCCCACCAGCTAGAGCCACTCAGCCTTCCTCCAAAGGACTTGGGGACAGCCCGGGCTACCGAAACCTCTCAAATTACCGCTCCAAGACATCTTTGTCAGAAAACTAGTGACTACGTGTGTCGGGGGGCAGCGTCTTGGCTAGGCAGGGGGGGGGTCATCATCCTCACTTTGCACATGAGGAGACTGAGGCACGGGAGGTAAGTCTGCTCCACTGTCAGTGGTGGTCTATCTCATTTGACTTCAAGTTCATGGTTTCTGCCAGGGAAGTGGCATCAACCCCCATTGGTCTGGGTGTTCCAGAAGCAGACTGGGAGACAAGGATGTGAGTGCAAGGGGTTTATTTTGGAGGTGACAGGCCACCTGTAGGGCACCAGGGACAAGCAAGGGAAGGAGGCTAGCCAGGGCCATCAGCACACTCCCTACCACTTTGGGCAAGTGGGCTTAACACTGCAGGGACACTCTGGGAGCCACTGCACACCCAACCGAGGGGCGAGGGAGCTGGGATATTAATACACCAATTCTGCAATAGCCATTTGTTAAGCAGCGTTGTCAATTTGGGGTGTTAACTTCCTGGGACCCTGGCCTGCCGCCGGGGCAACAGCAAAAGAAAGGCCTCATGCACAGACATGAGGGTGCCAGGACCCACTGAGGTGGTCGGGAGGTGGCAGTGGGCACAGGGCACGTGGTCTTCCGCAGCAAACACTGATGGCACCTAGCTGGCAGACCAGCACCAGAACTCTCCCCTTGCTAGGGCCCCTTTCTAATTGTGTGGCATAGACCAAGCTTTACGCACCCACGTTCCTGAGGGGCAAATAGAGGCGTGTACTCTGCCTACAGTCCCCCAAGGCTTTCCGGATTCCCCTGCCCAGCAAAACCAATGCTGAATGGACCATGTGGTTCCACAGCCCAGACCTCAGCCCTTCCAGACCCCAGGAGGGGGTGGGTGGGTGGTGGCTCTAGCCCACCATCTTCAGAAACGTCTCCTGAAATAAACTTCTCCCTGGTGACCCAGGAAGAAGGTCAAAACAAGGAAAAGGCACCCTTGTGACTTGAGCAAAGAGACCAAATCTCCCCTTCCCTCCCTTTCTTTTAACTCTCACATGGGGGTGGGGGTGGGAAGGGGACAACAGGACAATACTTTTATCTATTTTTTTTTTTTTTTGAGACAGAGAGAGAGAGAGAGAGAGAGAGCGAGCAGGGGAGGCACAGAAAGAGAAGGAGACAGAGGATCCAAAGCGGGCTCTGCGCTGACAGCAGAGAGCCTGATGTGGGGCTTGAACACAAGCACTGTGAGATCACGACCTGAGCCAAAGTCAGACGCTTCACCGACTGAGCCACCCAGGCGCCCCAACAGGACACAACTTTAAGTGAACACCGATTTAGTGTTCAGTTAAGTAGCCCAAGGAGGTGACACAGCAAACACTAATGCAGGGTCAGGAGGGGAGGGGGCTTCACCCACCGTGCTTCGGTAGGGGCTGCTGCTGGTCACACATGGCGGGGGGGGGGGGCGGGGGGAAGAGGGCTCTCTATCCCAGGACACTTGACAGTCCAGTTTCCCCCAAATGCCCCAGGTCTCCATCCTCAGCACGTGCGGACAGCCTCATGGGGAAAGCCGCTTTCTGCTACCTTCCAAGTGGAGTCGGGGTGCACGGGGGAGGGGCCGGTCACAAGGAGAGAGAAAGGAGCAGTGCTCTCCTGGTCAGGACAGCAGGTGTGGCCCTGCACTCCAGGGATGCGAGCCAGCTCCCCATTGGGCGGCAGCTGAGCTCTGCCCCTCGCCGCAAAGCCATGCCATCGGGAGGGACCTGCTCTCTCCCGGGCAGTCCTGATTTGCCCCGCCCCCTGGCATGGGCTTCAAGGGCATGCCGCAGGGCTCTTCACCTCCTGCTCTCCCTTCACTTATCAAACACTTACACAGCCCTCGCTGGAGACCAGGCATTTACAAAAGGCAATTCACGTGATCCTCCGAATGATCCCCATACGTCCTTGTTCCAGAGAAAAATAACCAGATTCGAACCCAGAGAGCCAACTCCGGAAGCATGAGGTTACACCTCTCCGGGAGCTCCTTCTCTGCCTGAGGCCCACGTGTTCTTCCAACGGCAGCTCAAGCGTCGCCCCCTCTAGAAGGACCTTTCCTTGTTTCCTCCTTCTCATCTGGACCTCGCTCCCGCACCGGCTCCCGCTTGGGGCCACCTGTTCATCTCAGAGCACCTCCCACCCACTCCTCCACCACCCCATCAGCTGCCTGATGTCCAGTGGGCCTTCCAGAAATCTCTGCTGACAAATGGATTACTCAGTGAATGAACAAATGGACACAATCCTGAGAAAAGAGTAGAAGAAAGCCACCCGTCAACGAGCAAACACCACGGGGTGAAAGTGGCCAGAGGTGAAGCGGAAGGTACTCATCCTTGCTCCCCCACTCCCTGGCCGCCAGCTTGAGGCAACCAAGTCTCTGGGGACTTCTGGTTCCAACTCTATAGCTCACCGGACTCCCAGATGTGCAAGATGACCCAAGGGAGGCCTGACCCGTCATGAAACGCACCGCTAGCTTACTTGGGGAGGAGCTACTGAAGACACACGACTTAATCCACATTGCCTGCGAACTAAATTTGCTATTTGGAGACAGGCTCATTTTATTTTTTAATTAAAAAATTGTGTTTATTTTCTTGAGAGAGAGAGTGCAAATAGGAGGGGGCAGAGGGAGAGAGAGAGAGAGAGAACGAAGAGAGAAAAGAATCCCAAGCAGGCTCCACACTCAGCTCAGAGTCCGATGCAGGGCTTGATCCCACAACCCTGGGATCATGACCTGAGCCGCAATCGAGAGTTGGGACGCTCAGCCGACTGAGCCACCTGGACGCCCCTGGAGATAAATTTTAGATTCAAAGGCAGCTCCAAGAAATTATACCGATTTGGGTACCCTTCTGCCAGATCTCCCCAGTGGGGTGTTGCAAAACTATAATGCCACGTCAAACCAAGATACTGACATTGCTACAACCCCTCCACATTGCTCTGATTTTTCCGCTCTACCTCAGTGAGGGCACCGAGGACAAGGATCCTTGGTGTGCCCTTTGGTAACCATATTTGCCTCCCTCCTGCCCCTCCCCTCACTGCCTTTGCCTTTGCCAACCAATCATTTGTTCTCTGTTTCTAAAAGTCTGTCATTTCAAAAATCGTACCCAAGTGGAATCCCGCAGTTTGTAACCTTCGGGACTGGCTTTTTTTTTTTTTTTTTAATTTTTTTTTTTTTTTAACGTTTTATTTATTTTTGAGACAGAGAGAGACAGAGCATGAACAGGGGAGGGTCAGCAAGAGGGAGACACAGAATCCGAAACAGGCTCCAGGCTCTGAGCCGTCAGCACAGAGCCCGACGCGGGGCTCGGACTCACGGACCGCGAGATCGTGACCTGAGCCGAAGTCGGCCGCCCAACCGACTAAGCCACCCAGGCGCCCCTGGGACTGGCTTTTTAATTCAGCCTAACTTCCTAGAGATTCAACAAAGTTGGCACATACGAAGACTCTGTTCCTTTTTATTGCCGACTAGTATTCCATGGTGAGGACGGGCCACAGTCTGCTTAACCATTCACCCACTGAAGGACATTTGCATTGTTTCTGGTTTGCGGTTATTACAAATATACACATTCCCATACAGGTTTCTGCGTGAACTTAAATTTTTCACTTCTCTGGGACCAATGCCCAGGAGAACACCTATTGGCTCATATGGTATTTGCATGTTTCATTTGATAAGGAACGGCCAGACTGTTCTAAAGTGGTCATACCATTTTCTGCTCCCGCCAGCCATGTGTGAGTAACCCAGTGGCCCCCCATCCGCCCCAGCATTTGGTGTTGTTGCTAACGTTGTATTTTAACCGTGTAGCGGCATCTCTCCGAGGTCTTGGCCTGCATTCCCGGAATGGCCGGGAAGTTGGACATCTTTTCACGTGCTTGTCTGCCATCTGGACACCTTCTCTTGGATGACATTCTTTCCTTGTCTGTTGCTCACTTTCTAACTGGACTGCTTCTGTTTTTTTACTGTTGCGTGTTGAGAGCTCTCTGTATTCTAGGTGCTCGTCCTTTGTCAGATATGCGGTTTGCAAACGTTTTCTCCCAGCCTGTCGTTTCTCGCTTCAGCCTCTTTTTTTTTTTTTTTAATTGTTTAATGTTTTTTTTTTTTTTTTCTTTTTTTTTGAAGGAGAGAGAGACAGAGCATGAGCAGGGGAGGAGCAGAGAGAGCAGGAGACACAGAATTCGAAGCAGGCTCCAGGCCCTGAGCTGTCAGCACAGAGCCCCGTGCGGGGCTCGAACCCACGAACCGTGAGATCATGACCTGAGCCGAAGTCGGACGCTCAACCGACTGAGCCACCCAGGCGCCCCACGCTTCAGCCTCTTAATAACAGGGGTCTATTTTTCTTTTTTCTTTTTTCTTTGGCGTCAAGATCCTGTGCCTGGCCCTGGATCGCGGAGACTGTTTACTTTCTAAAAGTTTTGTCCTTTTATGTCTTACGTCACATCGTGTTGTGACTTCTCCTTCCTTCCTAGGGTGAAGGAGCTTGTGCTCTCTGAGGGAGAGGCATTCCTTCTCCAGCTTTGCCTGCCCAGGTATGCAACTCCAGATGGCCTCCCCCTTGCAAAGACTGGCTCCAGGTGGCTTACAATGAAAAGACAGCTATTTAAGCTTCCTTAGAACATATGAATATGCTAAACTAGCCTCACAGGTCTTCCGACCTTTTCTCAGCAGCCTTTTTTGATGAACAGGACTAGAAAATCACTAAAGGAAAAGATACATTTTCTCCATGGCCTCTGCTTTCCTGCTCCCTGAGGACCAGGTATGAAATGGAGGTTCTGTTCCCCTGAGGTCCCACGGCACCTGACCTACCGACTTCACCCAGGAAGCGTCCCCTTTCGGGATCAAGTCTTCCCAGGCACCTAGCATGGGCCCTCTTCACTGTACCTTCCCCAACCCGGGGAGAAGGGAGCCTTGGTACCCGTCTGGTGCCGGGCTGGCATCTTTTACGTCCATTTTAACTGTGAATAGAGAGAAGGAGCAATGTTAAGTCACTTGCTAACCGACAAGCCTGTGAACTGTTGGGTTCTCGTCGAGAAAAGGATTTGCTGCTGCGGTCTCAGCCAATGCTGGCTGGTCTGGGTCACATCGAGCACGTCTCAGTGGAGCCCACGTGGGACACCTGGCCCTGAACTAGACCCCTCCAGGTGGCAATTCTGAACGGAGGCCCACCTGCGAAAAACGGGTATCACTGATGGTCGTCAACCCGTATGCCATAGTTCTGACAGTAACAGAAGGAAATCCCTGAGGGTTTGGAATACAGACTTTAATTTTAAAAAATCGCACCCCCCTCTGCACCCAAACCAAACCCCAACCGCAGGCTCACGTCTACACTGACCGGTGGGCTTCTTAGGGGAGCACGGCTCCGTGGTCTGTGTGTCTCTAACTGCCACCCCACCCTCCCCTGAAACACAGCACAGGGTCGTCTGTGTCTGAAGAGGAAAAAAGCAATGGAAAATACGAAGAGAAAAGTGATGGCAATGCTGTTCCAAGCAGAGAATTCAGAGCCTTGGGTCTAGTTCCGAGGGCTCGGTAATGACATCCCATTAAGAGAGCAAATGCAGTCACCAGGCACTAGCGATGTCCCAGAAAAACACCAAAGATAAAACCAAAAACATCTCCAGCCTTGCCAAAAAAGACAGCAACAGCACTGGATCGCAGAGCACTCTGGCAGCAACAGGTGTTTACCCCGGCGACGGGTGGGGGGGGGGGGCCTTTCCCCGCAGGGAACGGCCCCCCTCCTCCCCGCCCCCCCTCGCCCTACTCTCTTCCTTTGGACGTTCTCCTCAGCATCCAGCCAGGCAGAACGAAGGCAGGTGCCAGGGCAGGGGCTTAAGGGAGCCTGTGCGGGGCGGGACCGGAGGAAGGCCACTCCAAATCACTCTGGCAAACTTGATCGGAGGGCAGGCCACGGTAGCTGGCAAAAAACCAAGAGCCCGCGGGCCAGGTCCTCCTAACGGCGTCTAAGCTGCCGCCGCCACCGGGCTCCTCCCCGCCTTGGAGCGGACCTCCCGGGTCCCCGTCTGAGTGAGCAATAAAAGGGGTCTGTGAATGCATATCCAAAGCTTCTTAGCCGCCTGTCATACTGATCTAGCACCGCGCTAAGATCCCGGCCCTCTCAAGGACCTGGGCAAACGCTGGTATTAGCACTCTTCTTCCTCTGAAGGGTCTGCTCAGCAGCCACTCCACTGCTTCCCAAGGAGGAGACCCCCGACCCTGACAATCCATCAAGTGAATGCACATTGTGGCCCAGACAAAACCAGGCAAACAGCACCCCGCTCCGGAATAATGGCCTCTGTGGGAGAAGGGCCCTTGCAACAATGATGGCTGTGTACACAGCCCGCTAAATACCCAAACTTCTGATTAGGCTCGTAATGATTTGTGTGTGCACCCGCCTCCTTTGAAAGGCTCCCAAGTACATGGCACAAGTTGACTCAAGGCTAACCTCAAACAGCGGCCTTCCCGGGTTTCGTCAGCGCGGAGAGCTGGCTACGCACGGCTCCCGCTGCTGCTGATTACAAGCCTTTTGGAAATCCCACACCCAGCCCGGCGAGGAAGAGAGCACTCCGAGAGGGTGATGATCACAGGCTAAATGCTCCGGCTGGAATCTGGTGAGCACCAGTTCAGGGTCACTGTTGGGGAGCGGTCCCGGGTCGCCCTGGAGCTGTACGGTCACAGAACGGAATGTCCCCTCGCGCTCAGGGAGCGTCAGGTCTCTGTGGCTCGCACCATCTACCGTTTGCGACGCGGGAGTTTTCAGACGGGATCCAGCCACCTGTTTTCAGTGACCGCAGGACTCCATTAGGGCCAGCTTCTGAGGTTTGTTTGAGGAGCCAGACCTCTTCCTAGAGTGTCACTGGTGCCTACAGACAAAAAAACACGGGTGTGTCGGCGCACATATTTCTCTAGGTTTCTGGAGCTGTGTTTTGGCCCCGCCCTCTCTTCTGAGCGCCGTTCAAGCCCCAGGCCTCTGGGAGGAGACACGTCCAACAGACACAGAGCTCGGCATTTCCTCCTCACACCCCTTCTTCGGCAGGACCCCCCACGTCGGGGAAGGCACCACCGTCCACTCAGCCGGGGTCCTCCCGGATTCCTCCCCGGCCTCAAGTACACACAGCAGACGTGGCTCTGGCCTCCGAATCTCTTGTCTAAGACCCAGCTGCCTCCTGAGCAGTGTCTTTGCCCCGCCGCATCCGTCCCCGCCCTTCCGGTCCCCTCAGGAAGGTCAGCGGGAGCGTTCTGAACTTCAGCTGTGACCACGTCCCTCCCCTTCATAAACTCTGACAAGATGGGATGAGGCATTCTTGCCTCACGGGGTCGGTTTGAGGAGGACATACTGATGGGTATTGAAAAGATCTGTCGTGGGGCGCCTGGGTGGCTCGGTCGGTTGAGCGGCCGACTTCAGCTCAGGTCATGATCTCGCGGTTCGTGAGTTCGCGCCCCGCGTCGGGCTCTGTGCCGACAGCTCAGAGCCTGGAGCCTGCTTCTGATTCCGTGTCTCCCTCTCTCTCTCTGTCCCTCCCCCACTCATGCTCTGTCTCTCTCTGTCTCAGAAATAAATAAACATTAAAAAAAAATTAAAAAAAAAAAAAAGAAAAGAAAAGATCTGTCGTATAACAGGTGCTCCATAAACAGAAGTGGTTCCCATTTTCATCGTCTTAGAGTCACAGAGTGAGAACAGTACAGTTTCAGCTCAAAGTCCTATGTGACGATAGCGACGACCTGAACGCTAATGACAGTGGCCCTCGTTCGAAGCCCCCCTCCCTCCCTGACATGACCAATGGAGTTCGGTGCCACCAGACTCCTCCTCCAGTGGAAAGCAGAGGCCCTTGGCTTCCAGGGAGCGGAGACGATGTTATTTTTAATCTTCCCCCGAGGCCTCAAGCCTGAGTCACTCTGCCCACCTGCTAGACGCCTTCCTGTGCCAGCACCCACCTCGCGTGCTCTGTTTGTTCAGGCGGGCACTGCATATGCTGCCTGTCGCTACGGCCTTCACCGCAGCCCTCTGAGCAGCCAGTCAGACAAACACGAGGTCAGAACAGGGGCGGGGGCCAGGAAAACACATGCTACACCCGAGAGAGCCGAGAGGAGCGGTCGGAAGGCCTGGGCGGGGTTCCGAGGCCGGGGCGGCCAGCGTGGGGGGTGTTGCCTGCTGGGCACTTATTCCAGAACCGAGACATGCCGAGGCCGGCACTGGCTTACCTGCTGTGAGGAGGGGCTGTCCATGAGGCTCGAGCCCGCCCCTTTTGCAATGGGGGGCATTCGCAAAGCCCAGTGGGACAGGCAGCGTTTGGGGCAAGGGTCTGACAACACGGCACCATGGCAACAACAACGGCATGGTCCACAATAACGGGTGCCTTCTGTGGACCAGGCCCAGCCGCAACTGGATAAGCAGACACAGGCTTGCCCTTGAGGCCCACAGTCCGCTCGGGGCCACAGACTCTAACCGGCAACAGGCTCCATGGGGGCAGCACCTGTGGCTTTTACCTCTGGTGCCCTCGCCGTACCCAGGAAGGAGATCTTTCCTGCTAGGGGGAGGGGAATCCGGGAAGACTCCCTGGAGGCGGTGGTATTTAAGCTGCGCCTTGAAGGGCAGTTGGATGTGGATGCGCAGAGTTGGGAAGGGGCATTTAGGCGAAGAGGTTTTCCTCCAAGGAGGAGAGCCAGAAATGGGCAGAGAGAGAGCGAGGAGCAGCAGGGAAGCCTGAGAAAAGCAAAGTGAGCCTGGGCTGTCGGCAGCAACAGGGCGGCGGAGGAAGATGGAAAGAAGGGGGTCAGTAACTCCTCTTTCTGGCCCGGCGGGGTGAGCAGACGTTGGGCCTCGCCCCAACAGGGTGGTGGGACAGGCGAGGTCACGGGCGTGGGGCTGGAGGGATACAGACCCACTGACTCTGTGCTGTGCACTCCAGATGGACCCGGATGGCTATTCTCATGTCACTCGGCTTCGGGGCAGGTGAACGGCAGGGACCCGGCCTGATTAAATCCACCACCTCAACCCGGCCCATAGCTGTATATCTCCAACGTGGGGGAAGTGACACCTCACAGCCTGCACACAGCTTCATTTCCGAAAAGAATGTGCGAGAGGGGGAAGGTCAGGAGACAGGCACAGCCGTAAATTTGATGGAAGGTTTAGCTGGAAACCCCATTAAATCCACACACGGCTCGATGCTGGGCAATGTCCTTCCTCCGAGTCTGCTGAATGGGGCCAGGGAGGTGAGGGACTCACTAAGTAATGTCCTCATTTTTTGGTGTCTCCTATTACCCAGGGGATGAAAAGACCATTACCCATAAGGTTTAGTGGCACTTGGGCCCAGGACTGCGATATTGTCCTCTACCTGAGCCTTCCCCTTGGCCAGTATGTGTGGCATTCTGCCCTGCTGGCCTCTCTGTCCGCTCCACCATCTGTGTGGACGGCCTCGCTCCTCCCACAGCCCCGGCCCCTGCCTCTTTCCTTGGAGCAGTGGGACCTGGCTGGGCCTGGGCTGGGGACGGAGGGGGAGTGTGGTCCAAGTCAGAAAAACCCATGCTCTGTGGCTGTGAGCCAGTGCTGGCTGCCTGCTGTGAGCTACCCATGTTCCCTGGAGTGCCCCCAACTCCACACCTCAGGTGGCGGGCCTTGCAAATGTGCAACACGGAACACAGGGTGGCCTACAGAAGCACGTCCGTCTCCTAGGGAGAGCCTGAAGCACTGACTATTTTACCTGGAAGCAACACCGCCCCCCCAACCCACTACCGCCGAGAGAAAGGGACTGGAGAGCCTCCTTTTACCCCCACCATCCACCAGGTGCCAGAGCCTGACCTGTCACTAGTAAGTAACATCTGTCCGAGACACGGCTCAAGAACCACACAAACAGTGAAGGTAACAGATCGGGGCTCAAATCTCAGCTGTGCAACCTTAGTGAGTTACTGAACCTCTCTGGGCCGCTGTGTCCTAGATCTGTTACATGGGATCATAATGATACCTATCCTCTTATCACCATTGTGGGGATTTCAGGAGTAAATGTAGCAAATGCTCAACAGTTATCTGCAAACGTCACGACTTCCTTTATAGGCTGACGTTCAAGCTTATCTTCTAGTTCAAGATTGTGACCCCTGTCATGACAGCAGGTGCAGAAGGCTAAACCCTCGCAGGGATTGAAGCGACCCTGTTCTTTCTCCCTCAGAAGCCCCGGCTCAACAAACTTTATGAAGCAACAAACTTTGTAGGCATAATATTCTAGAAAAGGCACAATTTCAGGGACAGAAGACACAACAGAGGTTGTGGGGGGCTGTGGGTAAGAGGTGGGAGGCAGAATGCAAAGGTAGGGGATAAACATTTTGGGAAGGGGTGCCTGGGGGGTTCAGTCGGTTAAGCATCCGACTTCGGCTCAGGTCATAATCTCGCGGTCCGTGGGTTCGAGCCCCGCGTCAGGCTCTGTGCTGACAGCTCAGAGCCTGGAGCCTGCTTCAGATTTTGTGTCTCCCTCTCTCTGACCCTCCCCCGTTCATGTTCTGTCTCTCTCTGTCTCAAAAATAAATAAACATTAAAAAAAAAACTTCAAACATTTTGGGGAAAGGGAACTGTCTTAGATACTGATAGTGGTGGCCACACAACTGAGTACATGTATGGAACCATATGACTCAAAAGGGTGAATTTTATAAACATAAATTATACCTTAATAACCTTGACTTTTAAAAAGGTAGAAGAAATAAAGAGGCAGTTAGGGCCAGATGTGAGCCCAGGTGTGAGGCCAGACCAGGTGTCTCAGTCCAGGAGGTGAGCAAGAGGGTCTAGGGTGAAGCAGACCGTGTCGGTAGGACCCACAAGGGAATGTCTCAAAAGGTGGTGGGATCCCGATCTTCCCGAAGGGACTGGAAGCCCAAAGGAGTGACAGACAGGCAGGAGGGGCTAGGCCTCTCCTAGGGGGAGGGGGCTCTGCACTGTGACCGAAGCCCCCGGCCCCTCTCTGGCTTTCTTTTCTTCCCTCCAGCTGCATGTCACAGGTTCACAGAGCACCCGAGGGACTTTCAGAGACACCTGTCATTCACAGGTGAGACTGGAGGGGAACCTGGGCCCCACCCCATCCCCAGCCAGGTGCCTTCCACCCGAACACCCTTCTCCTTGCTTCCTCCTTTGCTGCCTGCACCCCTTCTCCGTAGGTCTTGAGGCCCTACTGGGGGCTCCCATCCTTTTATGCCCTGCTCACCCTCCCTGCACCCCAGCCCTGGGCTCGAAGGGTGTGACTCCTGAAATGAAATCTGGGGCTGCCCCTCCTTCCTTCTTCCAGAGGTGAGTGGTCCCCAGGGTCAAACTCACTGTGGGCAGCCACATCCAGCCAGAGACTGGCTCTGAACTCACGGTCCAGTGGAACCCCTGAAATAAGCCGAATTATTTTATTTCCAAGCTATATCTCCCCCACTCTGTATATGAACAGTAGTGTATTCTGGAATCAACCTGTAGGGCTCTCCTGGTCCCTTATTACTTTCTATCCCCAAGGACCTGACCCCCTGCAAGCTTTTTTATTTTTTGTTTCATTTCATTGTAGTTCCAGTGTAGTTAACATATAGTGTTATCTTAGTTTCAGGGAGACGATACAGTGATTCAGCACTTCCCTACGTCACCCACTGCTTATCACAACAAGTGGCCTCCTTAATCTTCAACACCTCTTTCGCCAATCCCTCCACTGACCTCCCTTCTGGTAACTATCAGTTTGTTCTCTATAGGTAAGAGTCTGTTTCTTGGTTTGGCACGCTCTCTCTCTCTCTCTTTTTTCCTTTGCTTTGTTTCTTAAATTCCACATATGTGAAATTATACGGTATTTGTGGTTTTCTGACTTATTTTACTTAGCATAATATTCTCTAGCTCCAGCCACATTGTTGCAAACGGCAACATTTCATTCTCTTTTATAGCTGAATAATATTCCTCTGTGTGTGTGTGTGTGTGTGTGTGTGTGTGTGTGTGTGTGTATCACACCTTCTTTATCCATTCATCTAGACACTTGGGCTTCTAGAAGTCAACCACAAGAGAAAATCTGGAAAGAGTCAAATAAATGGAGGTTAAGTAACATACTAATAAACAATGAACGGGTCAACCAAGAAATCAAAGAAGAAATCAAAAAGTACACAGAAATAGGGGTACCTGGCTGGGTCAGTTTGTAGAGCATGAAACTCTTAATCTCAGGGTCATGAGTTCAAGCCCTGTGTCGGGTATGGTGCCTACTTAAAAAAAAAAAAAAAAAAAAAGTACATGGAAGCAAACAAAAATGAGAACACAACAGACCAAAAACCTTTGGGAGGCAGCAAAAGTGATTCTAAGAGGGAGCAATACAGGCCTATCTCAAGAAGCAAGAAAAATCTTAAATAAACTATCTAACCATATACCTAAAGGAGCCAGAAGAAGAACAGGGGTGCCTAGGTGGCTCAGTCGGTTAAGCATCCGACTTCTGATTTCAGCTTAGGTCATGATCTCATGGTTCGTGAGTTCGAGCCCTGAGTCAGGGCGTGTGCTGACAGTATGAAGCCTGCTGGGGATTCTCTGTCTCCCTCTCTCCCTGCCCCTCCCCTGCTTGCACTCTGTCTCTGTGTCAAAATAAATAAATAAAAAGAAAGAGCAAAATCCCGTACCAACAGAAAAAAAAAGGAAATAATCAAGATTAGAACAGAAATGAAAGACATAGAAACTAAAAAAACCAATAGAACAGATCAATGACACCAGGAGCTGGTTCTCTGAAAATATCAACCGTGTCGATAAACCTCTAGCCAAAGTCAAAAATAAATAAATAAATAAATAAATAAATAAATAAATAAAAGGAGAAAGGTCTCAAACAAAATCACTAATGGAAGAGGAGAAATGACCAACACTACAGAAATATAAGCAGTTGTAAGAACATTATGAAAACTCCATGCCAACAAATTGGACAACCTAGAAGAAATGGATAAGATCAGGGGCGCCTGGGTGGCTCAGTCGGTTGAGCATCCAACTCGGGCTCAGGTCGTGATCTTGCAGTCCGTGAGTTCGAGCCCCGTGTCGGGCTCTGTGCTGACAGCTCAGAGCCTGGAGCCTGTTTCGGGTTCTGTGTCTCCCTTTCTCTCTGACCCTCCCCTGTTCATGCTCTGTCTCTCTCTGTCTCAAAAAAATAAATAAACATGAAAAAAAAATTAAAAAAAAAGAAAGAAATGGATAAGATCCTAGAAACATATAATGTCCCAGAAATGAAGCAGGAAGAAACAGAGCATTTGAGCAAACTGTCTTTGGATGCTAGGTCATTGGGAGCTCCGTGCTCTCCCTGGAGACTACACATTGCCCTGCCGCCAGCTACATCTGCCCTCTCTCCACCCTCTCCCCTCCTCCCCCCTGCCCTCTGACACCCAGGGTGGGGTGGGACTTCCCCAAGCGGGACACTGTCCCAGCCTTCTGGGTGAGGCCTGGGTAACTCTGACAGGGCACTAGGTAGTAGGGCCCAGAAGCTCTGAACCTGGGCTGCCTTCCCTGAGAGCACCACATTCAAGGTCTTCTGAGTGAGGAAGTGGCCATACCAGGACACCCAATGCGTGCACTTGCTCAGATAATCCTACTAACTATCCTGCACAGTCAGTGCCTCAGCCCCACTTGACAGATGCAGAAACTGAGGCTCTGAGAGGTCGTGTTATTGTGGTAACACAAATAGTTTTTTCCATTATCAGGTGTTGCTTTTTAAGGATGGCAAAAAAAAAAAAAAAAAAAAAAAAAAGGCCAATCTCATATTTTGCTCCTTGGAGTAAGAAATATCTGTATTTCAGTCCATATAGCCAACTGGAAGCGTTTTGTGCAACCGTGACAGCTAAAAACAGAGATTTAACACCAAATTAGGTTCAACTTCACCTCAAGTACCAAAATTTTACTTTTCGAAATCAGTACAAATCAAAGTCAGCTTGAGAAAGACATAACTTAGCCATTTACAATTTCGCTCATCTGCAGATATCTTAGTTGTCCCAACCCAGCTCCTACCTGCTTTTTTTCTGGCTTATTCCTGCTGTCTGAGGTGTTCCACGGCATGGAGAGAAAAACCAAAGGCTTTGCCTTGTAGTGGGGCAAAACAAGGTTTGTGTTTGTTTGTGACTAACCACATATATGACCTGGTTTCCCCTCCTGAGGGCAGAACTGGGGGGTCCAGGGCAGAGGAGAAAAGAGGGCTTGAGTGTAGGAGGGGCAGGAAGGAGGGGCAGAGGGTGCCAGGTGGTAAGGAGGGATGTGAGGCTGGACACAGGCTGGAAAAGATGGGAGGAAATTAACAGACCCCTTGCTTTTTTTTTTTTTTTTTTAAAGTTTATTTATTTATATGAGAGAGAGAGAGAGAAAGAGAGAGAGAGAGAGCATGAGTGGGGGAAGGGCAGAGACAGAGGGAGACACAAAGCAGGCTCTAGGCTCTGAGCTGTCAGCACAGAGCCCGACGCGGGGCTTGAACTCACAGACCATGAGATCATGACCCGAGTTGAAGTCGGATACTTAACTGACTGAGCCACCCAGGCGCCCCTCTAATTTTTTTTAATGTTTATTTATTTTTGAGAGAGAGAGAGACAGAGAGAGAGAGAGAGACAGAGAGAGACAGAGAGAGACAGAGGGTGAGCAAGGGAGGGGCAGAGAGAGAGAGGGAGACACAGAATCCGAAGGAGGTTCCAGGCTCTGAGCTGTTAGCACAGAGCCTGATGCGGGGCTCAAACTCACAAACCATGAGATCACGACTTGAGCTGAAGTCGGATGCTTCACCGATTGAGCCACCCAGGTGCTCCAAGAGGCCTCTTGCTTTAAATCTGCATGGAAAGTAATTAAGTTTGGCCAACTCTCTAATTAAAATTCCCAACTAGCAAAGCCCCCATGGCCGGGCTCTGGAGATTCACATAAAACACAGTGATGGTAGTAAGTGTGTGGGCAGTGGGTTCAGAAGTGGTGTCCACTCAGCGCTGCCTGTTCGCAGACAGAAACATATTCCGCTTTCTCATCCCTCCCACTCAGCGTCCTTAAAGCAAAGCCCTTCCCCTTCCCCTCAAGAGCCCCCAAGGCGTGAAGGTCGGCATGAAGGTCGAAAAGTCAGGCTCATCCCGCCTGTTCAGCCTGCACAATACTGTGCACGCAGAGGGGGGTGCAGGGAGCTGGAGCAGGCTCTCTGGATGTGCTAATTTATTCCTATCCCCCATCTCCAGCACGATCTGCCGACATATGAAAATGCACACACATTTCTCCATATGGCCATTTTAGCCGGTTTTTAAGATCCCAAATGCTGAAATACAGCGGGCTGTGGAAGCTCAGCTAGATGCTGAACAAAATGATTGCTTTGCTCTGCTGGCTGAAGGGTCCCCCTCCCGTGGCCGGGTGGCTCTGGTGGGTTAAAAGCTCCTCATTAGCGCGGGCGCGTGCAAACAGAGTTTAACACACTGAATCGGAATCTACTGGTTTTCGTCCACAAACTCCTAAATAGTAATTATGGGTTACTGTAGGGTGACAGCCCCGGGCTGTTAAGAGACTGCAGCCTGATAATCTTCCAGAGGTCTAGCCAGCAGCAGGACGGCAGCAAGAGGCCAGCTAGTGGATGCGTGCGTCCTAAGAGAGCAGCCTGCCTGGGGTGCCGTCCCTGGTCTACACAGCCCTCCTCCTGCCAGCCTACTGATGCCAGCTCCCCCCCCCCCACCCACACACACACCACTGGGAACCATGCTTTCCCAGGATCCCCGGGGATCTCCCACCTGGACAGAGCCTGCAACAGGGTCTTAAGGGGCTTCTCTCTCCCTCCCCACCAGCTCAAGAATTCTACTATGCAAACCTGACCACACCCATTCACGGCCAAGGTCATGCTCCCAGGATGGGTACACAGCCCCTCCGGTCTCGGCTGCAGGTGACGCTCCAGCCCTTCCCGGGCTCGCCCTAATCCCAGATCCTTTGCCAATTCCCTCCTTTCTCTGTGAGTTCCTCCAGGCAGGGCAGTGTCCGGCTAAAAGCCTTTTGCCTAAGCCAAAGCTGGCCACGGGAAGGCACAGGGGCACACAGCAGCCATAAAAAGGGAAGTCCCTGCCTTTGATGGCTGAGGAACCAGATCTACCACGGGGGTCCGGGAGGTGACCTCTGGCAAGGCCCCCGGTGCAGTGCCAAACACACACCCAACGCCCCTCCATGCCGGCACCTGGGTGTGGGGAGGAAGGTGTGGAACGGCAGAAGACACCAGAAGCGGGAGCTCAGAGGGCTTCAAGCAGAAGAGATTCTGCAACCGGAAAAATTAAACCAGGTCTGCTCTTTTCTTTTTGCTATAGGATATGCGTTTTAAAAATAAGTTTCATACCGTGTATATGATTCCATATTCTGCTTTTAGTTTTTTGGCATTGCACTATGTCATGAAGTTTCTTCATAAATATCACTTTAGGGCACTCACGCTGTCTCATCCCAGGGAGATTAATTTATTTAAACTCTCCCCTTTATTCAGCCAAGTCTTTAAACACTATAAAGTGACTTTACTACACCCATGATTCTGTTTATGCAGCATTCCTTAGTCTTAATTATTTGTATAAAGAGACGGTCTTCCTCCATTAGAGCCATTATTGGCCACAAAAAGAAACTAATACACTTGACTGTAATATCATAAGGGGAAAGGATTCTCTCTTTCCTTCTCATCCAGCCCCTGGCAGGAGGAGGCCACAGTGACTGTTTGTGGTTGAGGGAAGAACAAATAGGTGAGCGAGCGAGCCAGTGTGTAAGTGACCACTCCCCCAGTCTATTTGACTGAAGTTACAATTCGTTAATTCCCCATCAGAGACCCAGGCTCGGCCAGCATATCACCGCATCCTCAACAGTCTCCCTAGATGTTGATACAGAAGGGTTTAAAAAACACAAATACCCTTTCACAAGCAAATTCCAGTATCAAAACTGAGGCCACCGGTACAACGTCTTTGGACAACTGGCAGCATTTACGGAAGCTGACCACACGCGTACCTAGGATCCCGCGGGTTTACTCCTGGGTGGGGCCTCTGCAGAAATGAGCAGAAATGAGCACGTACGCTCACCAAGACTGTACGAGGATGTTCACAAGCAGCACAGAACAGCCCCCGAATGGGGAACGGCCCAAATGTTCATCGCCACTAAAACAGCTCATATGTTGTGCTATGTTCACAGAAAAGGGATATTCAACAAAGAATAAACAAACTACAACATGATGTAACACCACGAACGAATCTCCCAAACACAAGAAAGAAGCCAGGCACAAAAAGGACACATGCTGCGTGATTCCATTTCTCTAAGGACTGGCTGTCGGAGGTCAGGACCGCGGCTGCCGCAGGGGTAGAGTCGGGGAGCAGACACGAGGGGCTCTGGGATGCTGGCTGTCTGTTCCTTGATTTGGGTGCTGGTTTACACGAGCGTGTTCACCAAGCTGCACACTTCCAATGTGTGCACTTTACTGTGTGCATGCTCTATTCTAATAGCTGTTGGAAGGATGCAGTCATTTTTAAACCTCATCAAAAAGAGTGTCCTTAAAGGATGTCTCAAGTGTCCGCATGTAGGCCCCTGGAGGAATCCACGAGCGATGCGGGATCTGTCTACCCGGTCTGCAGCGTGACCTCAGGAAGTTCAGACTGACATGGGATGGGCGAGAGGTCAGCCGGCCGTGCTCAGGGCTGGCAGGGTTCGGGAGCAGAGCCTCCCTCTCTGATGGTCACACTGTCGGGGCTGGGTCATGCCTTGGGCAGATGTACACCCAGGGCCAAGGCCCAGCCCGTCCCAGGCCACATGCCCAGGCCCCGCCAGGCCTCCTCAGACCTCTTGCTCCCGAAACACCACTGCCCACCGTGTGAGCGACAGGTCCAGGTTCCGTGGGGCCTGAAGCCTGTGCGATTTGGGCGGGGACTCTTTAATGGATCTACAATTAAGCAGAAGGCCGTGGAAGGGGCTATGCACACAGGGCCCTGAAGCACAGCCTCTGCTGAGGGGGTCTACACTGGCCAGGACGCCAGCTGCCTGTCCCCGACACTGGCCCACCCCAGAATGACCTCAGGGGCTTTCCAGAGCCTGCTTCAGCTGGGGCCATCAGTGTCATTCCCTACGGGCCAGCCAGACCGGTCACCCACAGGCCCCACAGAGAAAGGCCATTCCCGAGACGGTACCCTCCACCTCTCTCTCCCCAGCCAGCTCCAAAGCCTCAGAAGACAAGCCCTGCCCGTTCACCTGTCACCCCCACTCATTGCTCTGCTGAACACTTCAAACCACAGGAAGGGACGTTCCTTCTCACACTTCTGACTAGATGTGATCTCACCGGTCGCTGTAGCAGGAGTGTACCAGGGAGCTTCAGGGGGAGGCGTGGCTGTTTGATCAAGGCTTTGTACTGTGAGCCCCTCAGGTGAGAGCACGCCCAGCAAGACACTAGGGACAGCACAGGGAGCCATCCTGGGTAACTTCCAGAAGGAAGCACAGCCCTGAATCCTCACCTGCCCCTTCACAAAGCATTATTGCCTCTGACGGTTTCCCTGCCTTCTCCTCCCAGCTTGCCACTAAGCAGTCTGTCTGATCTGCGCGTGCTCCTTCTTTTGAATATCTAATTTGAGTGAATCGCAACAATCTGAAAACAGGGAGTGGGGAGGGAATTAAGTTTGAGCAATTACTGTGTGCAGGTACCATTTTTTTTTCCATGTCTGGGCAAAGGCAACGTGTTGTAAAGAGTTAACAGCTTTTGGGGCGCCTGGGTGGCTCAGTCGGTTGGGCGTCCGACTTCGGCTCAGGTCATGATCTCACGGTCCGTGAGTTCGAGCCCCGCGTCGGGCTCTGTGCTGACAGCTCAGAGCCTGGAGTCTGCTTCCAATGCTGTGTCTCCCTCTCTCTGGCCCTCCTCTGCTCACACTCTGTCTCACTCTCTCTCAAAAATAAATAAACATTTTTTAAAAATTAAAAAAAAAAAAAGAGTTAACAGCTTTGGAGCTAGGTGGAGCTCGGATGGACCCTGGCAAGGCTCCCCCTCACTTTCCCATCTGTAGAATGGGAATAACAGTACCACCTAGTCTTATTTTGAGGAAGAGATAACAGACACAAAGAGCCTGATACAGCAAGGACCCAATAAAAGCTGGCTGTTATTTTCATAAGCTTCTCTACATTTCACTGCACAAGTAACAGCTATATGCTAATAGCTGTGTTCTGTTCATGCTTCACTTACCAACGTCTCTTAGCGATCATCCTGCGTCAGAACGAATAGATCGAATTCACTTTTACCTGCTGCGTGTTATTCCTCAAGATGGAAATGCCAAAGTTTGCTTAACCATTTCTGGATTGTTTGGGTTGTTTCCAATTCTTTGTTGTTCTGAACAATGCTACAAGGGACCTTTCCACCCATGCCTCACTGGACATGTGCACAACTGTTCCTCCAGGACTGATCCCGAGAAGGGAAACTGCTGGGTCTCAGGGGGTTCTAAATTTGTCTCACAAGCTGTCAAGTGCCCTCTAGAAGGAACGCACGGCTGACACTCCCCCGGCAACCAAGGAGAGGGTCCACTTCTACCCATCCTGCCCTTCGTTAAACTTCTAAGTCTTTGCCAATTTGATGACTACTCCCTAGATACTAAGAAGGTTGAGGGGCTTCTTCCTTATGCTTAACTTACATTTCCTTATGTTTATCTTCTACTAATTAACCTATTTGTTACTTATTTTTTTAAAAACTGGGCACTCTCTTCCTTTGTTTTGTCAAGGATTCTGTCCTTCTGTTGTGTCACATATGTGAGACATGATGCCACTCCCAGTCTGTTACTTGTCTGAACATTGTTCATGGCATCTTTTCCGTACGAAAGGTTACAGTTTTACTGATGGCTGCAGTCTACTTTGGGATGTAGCAAAAATCAGCGGGAACACAGACTGAGAGAGACACAGTTGGATCGGGGCGGCGGGGGTGGGTGATGTTAACGGCAAAATCAGGGGCTGGGAATTTCCGTGTAAAATTTCTTCAGCTCTGTTCAATGTTTGAAGAGTTCTGTAACAAAAAGGTCAGAAGAAAAGTATGCAATCCCGATATAGTCGAGCGTGTCCATCTATGGCTTTCCCATTCTGTGTCTTGCTTAGGGATTCCCATGGCAGCCGGAGGGCGGGGGTGAATGAAGGAGTTCACTCTCCTAAGTTGGACTTTTTCTTAATCCGTTCTAGAAGCATTTTCAATTTGCTTTGATAAAGCCTATGAAGTATGGATTTAAATTTCTGCTCCCGGGGCGCCTGGGTGGCGCACTCGGTTAAGTGTCCGACTTCAGCCAGGTCACGATCTCGCGGTCCATGAGTTCGAGCCCCGCGTCAGGCTCTGGGCTAACGGCTCAGAGCCTGGAGCCTGTTTCCGATTCTGTGCCTCCCTCTCTCTCTGCCCCTCCCCCGTTCATGCTCTGTCTCTCTCTGTCCCAAAAATAAATAAACGTTGAAAAAAAAAATTAAATTTCTGCTCCCTATAACCTATTACTTTAATACTACCCATAGGACAGTGAAAAACAAACTAAATTCCCGGTTGTACTTGTACCTATTTCTGGACTTACGATTCTGATCCAATGCCTGGCTGTAATCGCTCTATAACATGCTTTAACGTTTGGTAGGGCAGGCCTCCCACCCTCACCACCGCCCCCTCCCCCCCGACCCCGCATCACCGTCTTCTTTCGCAAAGCGGTCTTGGCCCTTTGGTGTTATTTTCTCTTCCACGTGAATTTTACAATCAGCACGGAGAATTCCATTAGAATCCTCCTGGGATGTGGAGCGTGACTGATGGCACAGAACTGATAGGTAATAACACTCATACGATCGTAAGGAAAGGCGATGGCGTCTGCAGAGGGCCTGAGCCACGACAAGCGGTCAATAAACAGGAGCGACTATTATTACTGTAGTTGTTGCTATAAGCGGGGAGAGGGTTGCTGGGGACACGCTGCACCCACCCCGTCTCTTCTGGCCCCAGGAAACGTTCCCTCTCGAAACTGTTCTTAGATTGCTTCCGAGCCCATCCCCTTTTCTGCACGGGCCAGGGCCCCACGAAAAGAACTTTGGTTCTTTTAGGTCTTTCCCCATGTACCCTCCCTCCAAGCGAGCAGCCCTTCTCACACCCAGGCCAAGACGTCCAGCCCAAAAGTCCTTCCTCAAGCTTTCCCTCTAGATGTGGTCCACTTCTCCAGGCTCCCGAGTCCACACGGGGCCTGCTAGGGGCCCAGGACCAGCTTGGGAGGGAGCTCGCGTGCACAAAGTCAGCCCCCATGCCAGGCACGGGCACCAGCTGCCCTTTACCCAGCATGGACCCCAGGCCCCCACCAAGTCTCATAGGACCCGCAGTGGTGGGCGTCACCTGGATGAGGAGACAGGCTCCGAGAGGAGAGAGCGTCAGGACAAAAGTGGGGAAGCTAGGACCCAAAGCCAGGTCTGCCTGACATCCCTCAGCCCCATTCCTCCTAGGGAGGACTGGCCCTGGGACCAACAAATATCCCTAAGAAAGACACCCCCTCCTCCCCGGCCGGGACAGACCGGCACAGGGGCCTCAGGCCCTAGCTGGGGTGTCTCCGAGCACCCCTCCCATTCCTTTTTCTTCGCAAGGACAGCAGCTGCCACAGCGTGCAGCTGTTGACAAACTAGTCAGCACGCTGCCGAGGCGTCTTTCCAAGCTGCCTGCATCCTCCTGAGCAGAGAGATACCTCATTAGCGTGCTATATTTCAGCCTCGAGAAAACAATGCATGCCAAGAGACCATAAACAACAAGTACAAATGCTACAGGTCATGGATGATAGATGCCGCCCGCAGACGTTCTACGTGGGCCCTGCTTACACAGACGGGAGTGAGGCCCGCTTCCGGGCACATCTGTCTTTCCCCAAACGCTGACGCAGGAAGAAGCCAAGCACAGTCTGTGCTCCACATGCACACGGGGGCCCCGGCTCCCTGCCCCCCACCATTAGCCTTCTCTCCTGACGGGTGAGCTATACTCTTCTCTGACGACGTTCAGTATCTCCAGCCTCTCGCTCTTCTACTCTGGCTACTGGCTCTTTCGTTTATTATCATAACTTTTTTTCCCCCCACCGCTTGCTACAGGTCCAGGAATCTTTCTCTTTGAAAAAATAAAGTTTCAAAACACGCCAGCCAATTTCTGAAAAGAGCTGGCCGGCCAGTGGAGAAAGCAGGCCAAAGCCAAGGCAAATGGGCTGTCGCACAGAGCTACTGAGCCTCACAGACTGGGCTCTGTTGACCTGAGGGGCGGTTCTGGAAAGGAGGCACCGAGGGTTGAATGCGGTCACTCTGGCCCTCTGGAGGCCGGCTGGGATGGTGGCCGGTGGCCCGGAGCCCTCTGGAGTGGGGACAGACAGGCAGGAGCTGAGAGCTTCTTTTCAGGGTCTGCAGGCGGTGGGCTGCACAGGATGGCTTAGTGCTTCTTCGGTTGGAGCAGCCTCCAGACAGAGAGGTCTACGGGACCCAGGCAAAGTGCTGGGGCAGCTGAGGACCCCAGGCGGTCTACCGAAAGGTGACTGTGAGGAGACACGAAGGTGTTCGCAGTGGTCACATGCTCTGCAGCAAACAACCGAGATTTTACATCCCATTTTCCAGTGATGGGGAGGGAGGTGCAAGGGTACAGTCCCCCTGGGCAGGGGTGTGGTCAGATGAGGGGCCCCGTGAGCCTTGACACTGGAGGGCTGCTCACAGCCCAGCCAGCCGCAGGCATGTCAAAAAAAAAAAAAAAAAAAAAACACCCTGCAGGCCATTAAAAAGGGGGCCAAAATGTAGTCTGGGGACCCCTGAAGATCCCTGAGACCCTTTCAGGAGATCCACAAAGTCAAAACTACCTTTATGCTAAGATGTTATTCGGACAGTGCCGGTTTCCAGAGGCTACCATGGAACAGATCAAATGCTGGAAAGATAAGAGATTGCTACCTTCATCAGGCAAGACAGTAAAGAGGTGTGTAAAACTGGAGACCAATGCCACTCTTTAATGTTTTTGTTGTTTGGGAAAATATTTTTCACAACATGTTATGGGTTATTTTCAGTAACATGAAATGGGCTTATTACTATTATTTTCAAATAAATTTAAAATATTTAAATTTCTCAGTTTTACTTTCTAAATATCAATAAATCCATATCAACGGATATAAACTCCCCGCCCTCCTGAAAAACTCTTTGGAGTTTTCAATACACATCTTTTTAAGTTTATTTATTTATTTTTGAGTGAGAGAGAGAGACTGGGACAGAGAGAGGGGGGGCGGGGGGAGACAGTGAATCCCAAGCAGGCTCTACGCTGTCAGCACAGAGCCCGGTGTAGGGCTCAAACTCATGAACCGTGAGATCATGACCTGAACCGAAGTCGGACGCTTAACCGACTGAGCCACCCAGGTGCCTCTTAAAAATTTCAATAATTTTTAAGAATGGAAAGGGGTCCTGAGACCAAGAGGTTTGAGGATTGCAACTTTACAAGAACTTGAGTGGCAAGGGGTTTTCAGGGGGCAGGATGCATTGGTGGGTGAATGAAGTAACAAATACAATACAATCTCATTTTGTAAAAAGGGACGTGGGCCTTTGTGTGTAATATATGGGCACAGAAGACTTGCCAGCACCTGTTCCAGAATGTTACCGCTAGCTTTTTCTGGGTGATGTTTCTTGTCTGTCATTCACGTAGACTACTACTGCAATCAAATGAAGTGCATAATTGATGTTTAAAGTTTAGTCTATCATGTTCTGAAAAGCCCACTGAGTAGTCTTTGAACAAGTACCACTTCTGAGCCCTTACTATGGGCCAGGCGCTGTGCTGAATGTTTCAGGGACGTAGGTTTATTTAATCCCAACGATAACTGTGGATGATCAGCCTTGCTTTACAGATGAGAAACTGAAGGTCAGGGCAAGGCTTAGCATCTTGTCCACGGTCATGCAGACAGCAGGTGACACAGAACCAGGACTCCAGTCTGGGCCAGTCGGTCACCAGAAGCCTGGGCTCCTGACCACTGGGCTAGGTGGCTTTCCCTGCTGGTCCTGGGGCTCCGGGAATGGCAATGTGCCAGAGCCTGCACCTGGGGTCCCTTGGCATCAACAGCCTGTCATGGCTGAGCCTGCCATGTGGACTTCACCTCCGGTGGGCGAGGACCCAACTCTCTTACATGCACCCTGCAGCCCCTGTGTCTACCCCTGGACTGAGCAGGTGACTAATGGACAGGACCAGGCAGCCACAGCGCCTCAGCAGGGGCCTGTCGTTGTGCCCGGCCCCTGGGGGAGCTGCGTCTGCTGTAGGCTGGCTTACTCCAACCACCACTCTCTCTTCGGGGCGCTCACCCCAGATCAGAACCCAGACCGGGCCTCCGTGGTCATAGCTGAAGGGTTGACTCTGAGCACAGGTCTCTACCCTCACCTCCCTGACCACAGATGTGGGCATAGAGGAGGTCGAGGGGGTTGGAATGATGGACTCAGGTCATGCACGGCCTCCTCCAGCCGTCGGTCTGCCCGCCGATGACCATCTGGCACACTGACAAACTTTGTGCTCCCCTCCCTGCTTGCACAGGAGGTTCCCTGGCTCCTCTGCCTCCGGCACCGGGCGATGCTATCTGCCTGTGCTCACCCTGGAAGGCCTGGAACCCTCCGTTGCTTCCTGAACCGGTGTGCTTGCAGTGGGAGTTGAGAAACATAATAAATGGGCCCAGCCCCGTGTGCAGCACCTAATTTGCAATAATATTGAAGTCTCCAACAATAACTCATTTACTCTTATAATAAATATATAAAAAAAGACAAATTGCTACATTGAACATGCATTTTCTTCACCGCAAGTAGCTGCTACCCCAGGGAGAAAGCCCTGTGCTGCTAACTAATAGTAAATCCTTTGGAAAATCATGTGTCATAATGATGGACAACCAGGGAAGGGGTATTAAATAGATTTAGAGGTTAGCTACTCTAACAAGAACAAAAGACGTCCTTTGCAAACCTGCACCTATAAGAGCACAGATCAGCCTCTGATTAGCACTCACCTTCTGACAGCCCAGGTGCAGAGAAGGAAAGAAAAGTTTCTGTCCTGGGCAGGTGTGGCTGGCTGGGTGTCAGCACAGAGGCACTGGGCAGAAGGAGCGTGGGGGACGCCTGGGCGTGTGCGGGCTCCAGGAGCAGGGCTCTCCAGCTCTGCCAGGATCCCTAGAGGGAAAGCCTCACCTCCATTTCCTTCAGAGAAGAAGCCAGCCCATTCTATGCATCCAGGAAGCAAAATCTCAGGGAGCACCCATAAGGCCCAGCTTAGTGCAGACGTGGGATATGCAAGGAGGACGCCATCTCTGGGAAGAGAGCTTTGCCCTTGGGGTAAGGCTCTGATGGGCAAACCCTGGGAGCACCAGCCAGCCTTGGCTGTGGATGCCAGGCAGGGAACACTTCCTGCAGGAGCTGAGCTAGTGTTAAAGCCCAGTGGCCCGGGCCTGAAGGACAGAGCTGGGGAAAAAACTGCCTGGTTCTCCCGTTAGTTCGGGACTGGTATGGCCATGAGTCATTCTTTCCAGTCTGTTTCTCCGAGTTCCATGATTTGCCTTCCTCAATTTGGGAATCCTAGTCTCAAGGATGGGGTTGACAGCTGTGTCTCAAACCCCCGAGCAGTCCCTTCCCGCTGTCTGCCGTTCTCTGTATGAGTCTCTGGTGTGACAGAGGAGGAAGGTGACCATCAAGTAGGTTGTAGGACTTGCGGAAAACGCCCAGGCTCTGGGGCTCCAGGAGCTGGGGATGGCCCTCGGGCAGGAGCAGGGTCTAGAGCCGGCACATGGCATAGCCACTTGGAGGAATCACGGCCGAGTCACCTCAGCAGTACTTGGAGGGGCAGAGACACAATCTCACCACAGGCGTCCAGGGCCGCCGACCCACACCCTGCCCCCCCAACGACAAGCTGGCACTCAGCTGACAGTGGGGTGAGTCAAAGTCACTTGTAAAGTTCAAGTTCTGGTACAACACGAATCTCCCTACAAACCCCCCGGGGGCCGGGGGCCCGCGGCCCGCTCTGGTCCTGTGAGACCCGAGCCAAGTTGCTCCCAACCACAGAACTCAGTTTCCTCACCTGCAGAATGGGGGAGTAGCTCAGACACTACGCACCATCCCTACAGTTCTCACCACTGGGTTTGCTCACTCGGTCAACGAATACGAGTAACCTACAGCCCTGAAATACCCCATAGAGACAGAGGCGAGTCCATGAAAGCAGAAAACAGTGTTGCAAACCTCGTGCTTTCCTTCAGAGCGTGAACCTCTCCAGGCACCAACAAGCATGTGGGGGTTCTGCAAACCCACCTTTGCCGACATGCACAGGCGCCACTCGCACTGTTGTGATAGACTTTGCTTAAAACTCCGTATTACGTAGTCTTAGCCCAACACACTTACACGTTTTAGGATTTGGAGATTTCCCCCAAAAACCTTAGAAAGAGAAACAAACTACTAAACCAAGCGGAGAAAGCCGGGGACGGGGGCGGGGGCGGGGGGGGGGGGGGGGCCGTGCGCTGCAGTCTGGAGCACAGGAGGGGATGTCCTTTCACCTCTGAAAGTAGGCTCGCTTACATTTCCTTCCTTCCTTAGCTGCTCCATTCCTCTGACTTCAAAATACAAATACAGATTTGATTTCACGGCGCTTTATGCTTCTGGGATTGCCAAAGTGTTCCTCCGCTGGCTTCCAGCATCTCACTTCTGGAAACCTTTCTATAGTTTCAGCAACACTGCCTGATGATTGATGACTATTTTGTGAGTGCTATCAGTTTACTATTTTAACCAATATATCATAAATCAGGAAGAGGGATGCTGGGTCCAAATGGAGAGTGTAGCTTTCACTCATTACCTGGGAGGATTATAGCCATTTCATAAAATCCATTATCTAGGGAAAGGATCCTATTGGCGGGGGCCAGCAAAATTCATTTCATGCTTCAAAAGTTTGTGATGGGGCTGGCTAGAAAAAAAAAAAACTAAATTGTTTGGAAGGTGGGGATCATGATTTGTTTAAAAACCACAAATGGCCAAGACTGAGCTGTGTCCATTATACCCAAATGGCACTTCGTACTCAAATGCTGAGGCACCGTCAGTCCCAGGGCCCAGCCCCCTGACCACAGCCGTCCCAAGTCTCACCAACAGCCTGACAGAGCAGGAAGTGCTGCTCCCTCCCTGCCCTCACTCCAGTCCAGGCCAGGGTCATCTCTTCTAGGCCCGGTCGTGGTCCCCTCCATGGCCTCCAGTCCTGTCTCAACATGGCGGCTAGAGGGGTTTTCCTACACTACTACCTGGTCGTGTCCTTCCTGCTGCTCCGAGGATGCCTACGACATCAGGTGGCCCGTCTCCTTGCCCCTCACCAGTCCTGGGGTTGTGACTTCTCTCCCCCACGCCCCCCACCTCCAGAGGATGCCCACACCCTGCTTCCTCTGTCAGGAATGGCTTCTCCTCCAGAATCCAGGGGAGGGCCCTCCCAGCTGACAGCTGCTGTTGCCCTATGATCTACTACTTGAGGATTTCCAGCCATTTCTCCTTTAGCACGGTCACTCTGATTTGATTTGTGCTCGCTGTCCCCGTTTCCCCAAGGCAGCCACCAGGAAGGCCTTACCTCCTGACCTAACTTTGTTTCCAACTGGTGAAAGGAAAATACCAATGTCTGAGGAACCAGTCCCGGCAAGGCAGGGGGTTGAGGGGGGCCTCCCTCCCTGCCTGTCCTTCTCCTGAGACTGTCTAGCCAGGTAGCAGTTTACAAGGCCTTAGGGGCAGCACCACCCCACTGGGACAAGTCCCCTTGCTTTTAGAGCCCCAGGGGTCCCCTGAAGGCCAGGCCAAGCAAGGGCTTCTGGGAAGCCCAAAGAAGGAAGAATCTAAAAGAGGTTTTACAAAAAGGGCAGGAGGAAAGAGGAGGGATGATGAAGAAAAGTGTCCTCCAGATTTTGCCAAGCCTCTAGAACATTCTTTTTGAGTATGACTTTGTTTCCTTCTCTCCTGAAAGCAACGTTCCCCCAATTCATTCCTCATGTGAAAATAGCACCTTCCCCAGGGAAGCTCAGATTAACACACACGTGTTCCTCAGAGCTGAGGCTCCGCAGACAATAAAGATTCTTGTCTTCGAGTCCTCCTGGCTGCTAAGACCACCGGGAATTGAGGCGGTGTAGACTGAGCTCTCAGAAGCTGGGCTTTGCCATGTTTCAGAAGAAACTCGCAGTTCAAAGTTCTGGCTGGCACCCCAAGAGTTTGAGGGGCCAGGAGTAGTGTGGGAGCGGGGAGCAGGGGAAGACAACGCTTGTGGCCAAGGATGTGAATTCTCTCACCGCCCGCCCCCCCCCCCCCAACCCCATCAGTCCCCATCCGGCAGCCTGAGTCACTTAACTTTCCTCCAGTTCTGTCCTTAGGGTCCATGATCCTCCCCTCCCTCCTCCCCTGCCCTCCCTGCTGTGACCACCAGCTCCCTTCCCCACCGCGCACCGCCCCTCCCTCCCTCCCTCCCAGCCGAGCCCCTGCCTCTGGAGCTGCAAACTTGGAGCGCAGCGCGGACTCGGACTCGGGGAAGGCGCGGGGAGCAGAAAGCGCAGGCCAGGCCTGTGGAGACAAGCGCGGCTGCCTCCTCATTTCCACTTGAAGCGTGGCAGGAAAGCTACCTTTCTCCTTCAACTTACCCTGCGTGGCCGGGAGGGAGGAGGGACCCCGCCTGATGGGGCGGCAGTGCTGGGAGGGCACCGGTCTGGAGGCCGCCGAGAGCCGTGGGATGGAGCGGCGGGAGGGAACATCAAGTGGCCGCCAGGAGGGAGGGGGCGGGCGGGAGGTGGGGCCGCATGAATCATTTATGACCGGGCGGCGGAGGGTTTAGGAAACGCTCTCTCCCTCGCTCACTAATGTAAAGGCTGGGGATCTGGCTGCGGCTGCTGGGCAGTAAACCTTCTTGCTGGGAGAAGTGGCCCACCTGCTTGTCCTCCAGGGTAGGGGCTGTCCCAGGGAGAGGGTCCAAAGCCTGGGTAACCGTGGTGCCCTGAGCTCCCAGCTCTGCAGCCCCAAAAGAGGGCCAGGGTGGGACCTTAGGGACATCTGGACCTGAGGGCCTGCTGGGTAAGATGGGGAAATTGAGGCCCACAGGGGGGGAGGGTGACCTGTACAAGGTACACAGTGAGGCTGTGAAAAAGACATAACTGCCCCCCCCTTCACAGCCCCTCTCCACTATCTCCTGCCTCTTCTGGAAGATTACCTGGTTCCCTCTGCAGCTCCTTGCAGACACTGAGGGCCACAAACGAGGGAGCAGAGTCCCCGCAAGCAGGCTGGCCCCTCACACGCAGGGGTCACAAGAGGACCTGACTCCATCCCCAACAAGCTGAAATGACACTAATTGAGTTTCAGTCTTCTGAATGTGGAATCCTTTTCGGGCTGCGGAAAACCACTCCCCACCCTTCCTTTCCCTTTCACAGGAAGGGGGGACATGGCAAGCACCCTGGGCAGGAGTTGCCATCACACAGAAGGTTGGAGCCTTCGCTGCTCGCTTTGCAGGGTGGGGTGGTTCACCAGGTGAGGTCCGCCAGGAGCCCTCATCCTGCTCAGTCTCCACCCTCCCGCCTCCACCCCCACTTGCCAGGTGCTGAGCCAGGAGGATAGTGTATTTTCCGCCAAAGGGGCAAGAGGAATACTGGGGTGGGGAGGGGTCAATATCATTGTCACCTTTACCACTCTCCACCCCCAGTGACATTCTGTACCCTTTTTCCCATTTGGTCTCAAGGCGTGGAGAATAGAATAGAATACGAAAGCAGACGTGCATTAGGTCCCCAAAAGGGAGGTTCTGCCTTAAGTCATGGAATTAACATAAGTATAAGATGCTTGAGCTCTAACCGGGCACAGAAAGGGAGGGGGGAAGGCCTGACCTGGAGGAGGAACCAGCCACCCCCTTCCCATGCCCTGACCCACCCTGGCCCCTGGCGCTCCAAGCCCTCCCACACACACCTTCAGGAGCACAGTCTGAGGCCCTGAAAGCAAGACTGGTCTCTTACAGAGGGGGTGGAGCCTAGGGGACCCACTCCTAAGCCAGGAAGCAGCCCAGGCCTCCATGGCTTCCCTCCTTTTTCGAATGCACTGGTGCCTCCCTCCCTCGGCATAAGGAACAAGGAGTCATCAAAGTCCAGGCAGTTCTGCCCTCGGGCACAGGGTGTCAGGCTGGACTCAGCCCCCCTGCCCCTCGGCTCTCCCCTTCCTCTGAAGAGGGGTGCTGGGTCTAGGGAGAGGGTCCGACCTGCCTGCGCACACGGAGAGCGTCTGGCACAGAGCACAGGGCCAGGCCCCCTGCCTAGCAGGATCCGGGTCCCCTGGATCCCAGCGTGTGAACCCCACGCACTTCCTCTGAGCTGAGTCAAGGCTGCTTCCTGCGGAGGGCAAGCTGGGGAGGAGATGGCCAAACCAGACGCTACTTGGGGAGTTGCAAAGGGGTCAGAGGTTTGTTTCAGTCGATTACACAAAGAGCTCATCCCCAAACCTCCTAAGTCAGCAAAACTAAAAAGCAGACCCCTTCTTGGGTGGTACTGCCTCAGATGGCACCACAAAGCCCACAAAAGGAAAACAAGGGAAGTGACCCAAACTTTGCCTCAGTCTCAGGGGAGCGAAGGGCCCAGGGAGGCTGGAGGCTGGCGGAACAGCGCCTCTGTCCCTGTCCTGAGGGAACCCGTGCCCAGAGTGCACACTTCCCTCTTGGTGTTGAGGGCACCGTGGAATCGTGACCCTTCCAACAGGAGTCAGGCGGCAATTGTGTGGGTGGGGGCAGGGGGTCACATGGAGACAGTTAGGAACCGGCCTAGCAGCTCTTTGCATGCGCATCCAGTGAGATTCCTCTCGGGTTAGGGCATGTGGCCATTCTGGAGCCTCCAAAAGTAGTACCATTACACCTTCAGGCATTCTAGAAGCTCAGGCTGCATTTATCCAGCCCTCCCCATCTCCCAGCACCCACTCCTGATATGACTCACGGAGGCAAGTGAGGGTGGCCTGAAGGGGCAGAATCCCCGACATCATCAACCTTCCCCTCAGGGCTTCCGTTCAGGGCCCAGAGTGGGGGATGTCACTGACACGGAGGAGGCTGCTTTCGGGGCCCCACAACCATCTCCAGAGACACTCCTTCCCAAGGTGTGTGCTCCTTCCATGCAGGCCTTCCTCACGCAGCCATGACTCTGAGCTCGTTCTCCTTGGCCAGGTTTGGGGGCGTTTAAACAAATCCCATCTGTGACTTACGAGTGCCCCAGAGGGAGCAAAAGCCATGCTGTGTTAATGCCTGCCACAAGGAAAGGACCGTGGAGACACCCCCAGGCAACCTACCTGTCACCTCTGTCTCAGATATGCAGACACTCAGCTGGTCTGCACTGAGCAGGACTCACAGGCCCAGAGGGTCATTTCAAACTGCCCGAGGGAGCCCATAACAGAAACAGCAAAAGTGGGAGGCACAGCCTGGCAGCGAAACCAGCCTACCTCTGTGCTCTCTCCAGGCGGGTGCAACCTCCCAGAGTCACATTCCCCAGAAGTAGCCTCCCCACCTCCCTCCTGTGTGTGCAGGCCCCGCAGCGGCCTCGAGGGTCCTCGACGGACCTCCTGTCTCCACTCTACCCTCAGAGAGCCTCCTCTGACAGGTTCTCACCCCGACACCTGCTCTCCACACCCTAGAACCTGGGCTCACCAAAATCTCGTACGTGATGTCCAAATCCAGTCACTAGCCACAAATATCTACCCGTTTCTTCCGTCACCCCCCATATACAGGTCATTTTGTTGCCCGACTGGCCTCTACATTCACCCTAAGATGCCTGCAGGCCCACACCCTCCCCCCTGCCCTTGGCCCCTCTTCGGGCCTTCCTGGCTGGGCCACCCTGGCCTCACTCTCCTGTGGCTTATCTGTGCCTTAGAAGAACGTGGCATATCAGAGCCTTCATTTTATTCTGAATACAGGCAGTTCCCGCTTATAAATGAGCTGTGTTCTCAACGTTCCGCATTTTGTAAGCCGAAGATTTGAAACTCAAGTGTTTATTCTAAATAATGTACTAAATAATGTATCGTGGGTAGGTTTCCAGGTTAACGTGCAGCCGCCGAGGTGACCCATCATGTGGCTAGAATACGGCATGTTTGCAGTTAAAACCTCTATTTTGAAACTACAGCGCTTAGGAGTTAAGCAGGCTGAAAGCCAGCAAGCGTTCGATTAAAACAGAACGAAGACTGGTGTGTTACTCATGTTGAGTCCCGGTGGTTGGAGCAAAGCAGAAAGTCATCATAAAAGCAGGGCTGGCTTGTATGTACTCTTGGGGTTGGGGGAGGGGAGGGCACGGATGGGCAGATGGTCCTGGCCAGAGCCTAAGTGGGTTGGGGGTACAGCGGGGGAGCAGGTGCCTGCCAGAGAAGTATCTGTGATAGCTCTTCTCACAGGGACTCAAAGCAAACCTGGGACTTCCCGGGTCGTCCAGTGGCCCCTCTCCACACACCAATGGGCATACTGTCTTCTCACTGGCCTGCTGACCTCATGCACGAAGACCCCTCACCAATAATAAGGCCATGTTGTGAGCGGTCTAAGCCAAGTCCTCCAACAGCCCAGCCACAGCAAAGGCTGCACGTAGGGCTCCAATCACTTTGCAGCTTGAAGAAGCAGGTAACTATTAGCACCGATGAAAACCAAAGCTCACGCCGGGAGCTGACAGCCAGCCCCATGGCTGCTTCCAGAAGCCCTCTCTCGCATCGTACCCACAGGCAGCTGAGGGGGCCCGGAAGGCCTCTCTTTCCAGTGCGTAGGGATGGATGGGAGACCGGGGCTGCCACCAGAGAGCACAAACACAATTTACCTTCTCAGCTCTAAGACGGCCTGAGCCTGCTGCCCTCTCTGAGCCGGGGCCCTCAACACTTGATCCGGATTGTTAAAACCCCCTCATTCATCACAGTCAGCACAGACACCCGTAAAGCAATGATGAGCCAGACAGCCTGCGTCTCCTCAAAGACCTGAGAACAGGGCCTTGGCCCACCTGCCCACCTGCACGCTAAGTGCTCACAGCAGACCCATCCCAGCTGCAAAGGGATTCCAGCGCTTTCCAGCACTCGCACCTCCGGCCAGTCGAGCCCCGGGGAGAGACAGAGACAGAGGCAGCAGGGCAGATGCAGCTCAGGACGTTTACAAACAAGGAAACAAGAGTGTTGAAATCACACGGCCAGCTTGGTGGCAAGACAGACACGAGCCTGGACTGCCAGGAGGTCCTGGAGAGCAAGGGCTGCCGTGTGTCTAGCACGCGGCCTGGCACCCAGCGGCTCACTGGCAGAGTGGCAGGTGAATCGCGTCCCTCTGTGAGGAGGCATCTCCTGTGTGGGCATTTGCTCATTCCACGAACATTTAGTAGATGCCTTTGGGGCCAGAGCTCATTCCAGGTCTCCTGCTCCCTCTGTGGCTCCCCTTTCATGTAGAGTCGTGGACTCGGGGGACCTGGTTTCCCCGGGCTCACGCTGCAAGGCACAGGTAAGCAAGAGGCTTTGAAGAGCCAAAGAAAAGGGCGGAGGTGTTGGAGAGAATCAGGAAAAGTGACCATAGGAAACTCCCCAAGTGCTGTGGGCCCTAAGCTAAGGGACAGCTTCCCTTTGCCACCACAAGCAAGTCGCTGCAGGCTTGCCTGCCCAAGGTGGGCACCTTGTGTGACTTGTTCCCTTTGGGGAGAAAGAGGCAGAAAAAAACTTGCACACGGGGCCACGTCACCCCTTCCGTGGCGGCTGCGCATCTCCGTGTTCCTCCTCCCCATCTGGGGTGGCTCGCCCCTTAGATGTATAATGAATCAGGCAGTCGCTCATTAATAAAAAATGACAAGCGATCATCTCATTGAAATCCATCGAGCTTCCAGAGCCTGCAGACACAATCCCTGCCTCGCTCTCCGATTCCTCTGTGGGCCGGCGGTAATGAGTCTGTGGGGTGCACGGGCCAGCGAGTGGTGCTTACCGTGCAGGCAGGCAAGCCACCTTTCTGCGGTGGGCGGCCCAGGGCCCGCAGCTTAGTGCCTTTTCATCTGCATTAACAAAGGAGCTCAGCTCGGCGGGGCCCCAGTTCCCCCCAAGTCAGTAAGGTAGGGGTGTCACCAGGCTGCCGAAAGCTAATCCTGCCCTTGCATCCAAAATCCACTGCATCATGTACCCAAGGGGGCCTGAGACCCAGCCAGACTCGGAGACTAAGCCATTTGGATGCTTTTTTGTCTTAAAAAGCAAGGGAGTGCGCAAAAGCACTTGACAGGATGGATGGTACAGGGTGGTTGGTCCCCAGCCCTAGGTCTGGCACCAAGACGCCCTCCTCAGCTCCTTTCACCGGGAGCTGAATCACAGGGAAGCCAGGCCCTGGTCAAGGGAAACACCACCTCCAGGAAGCCTCCCAGGATGCTCCCACAGGCCTGCCAGTGCATTCGCTGTTTTATGCTTACTTTAGCATTTACTACATATGGGGCCCTATGTCCACTGTGCTGTTTTACAATGTTGGAGGCTGGTAGCCTTGACCGCAAACAGCCCTGGGATGGCATTCAGGCTCTGCCCCTCACAGGCTGTGTGGCCTCAGGGATATCAGGGACCTGAGTTGTCTCATTTGTACAATGGGTGATGAAGCCTCTTGTGTAGAGAAGATGAAATGAGGCCACGTATTCAGAGCCTGAACCCATCACCCCATTATTGTACCATGAATGACAGCTGTCATTGCTGTAGGCACAGGTCTTGAGGCTCCTGGACCATAAGGGCCGAGTGGTCTAGCCCTTGGCCTTGCTTGAGTCAATTACACCAGGATCACCGCTGCTGTGTGCCTCCCGCACGTGGGGGTTGCATCTGGGGCTGTAACAATGAATCAGCTCCGACTGTCACGACCATCCTGGGAGGCAGGTACGGTTACCCCTACAGGACTAGAAGTGGGGTAATTCGCCCAGGGCCTCAGGGAGCTGGGTCATGGAGCCTGACTCCGTCCTTACTGCCACGTGTCTCACACTACCGCTGTCCTTCCACTACTCTGGAGCCCTCCACGACTCCCTAGTAACAATGCAGCCGGGCCCAGGCTCCAGGATGAGCCCTGCTTGCACATACCTTTCTCGCAAGACCTTCTTCCAAGACCAACGGGTTACACCCAGGCCCCTCGCACATCTTTGACGCACTAGCTGCCTGAAATGCCCACCCCGGGGCCTTCCACATCCATCCTTGGCCACTCCTCCTTCAAAACCGGCCACCCGTCCAAAGTGCCCCGTGACCCCTCCCGGTCATGGTGACTATTGCTGAGGTCCACTCCCAGAATCCTGACAGTGGGCTGAGTCCCAGGGGAGCCCTCCGAGCTTCTATAAATAACAGTGACAGCTGCCGGAACAGAGGCAGCTCCAGGGCCTGGGCCGGGGGCTTTTGTGAATCTCAGGACCCATGATGAAGGCAGGGCAGGGAGGATGCGCCCCACGGTGCAGGCTGAGCAAGACGGGATGTGAAGTGCCAACATTCACGCAGCTCTTTGGCGGCCCTGGGAGCAAAACCATGCCTTGGAGCATCTTGTGGTGTTGAAGGAGACAGAAATTCCCGCCAACGGTTGACCGGGCCAGCCTCACGCTCACCTGTGAATCCGGAGGTAAATCTGGACGCCGCCCTGGCCCACTGCTATTGCCTCCCGCCTGGAGGACTTTAACAACACCGCCCCCCCCCACCCCGCCCTCTCGTGCTCACCAGTCTATTCTCTGCACCACCCTTGGCCACCATGATGAGCAGACAGGGCGGGGCGAGGCTCACGTTGATGTATGTGCTCTGGGACTGTTAGCACGTGTCCTAGGAAGTATGTACAAGTTTTCAGTAACAAAAAGGGGGATAATCTGCAGGGTTGTTGTGAGGCTTAGCTGCCTTACTCATCACTCATTCATTCATCCAACACGGCTTCCGGCTCTTGTTTCAGGAAACAGCCCGTTTCTACGAGAGGGGAAGGGGCACCAGAGGGCTCTGGTGCCAATGGCATGCAAGACGAAGGAGGGATAGAGCAGAGAGGGCTCTGGACCCCCAGGCTTCGGCTTTTGCAAGCAACTCAGAATGACCTCAGGGTGCGCCCCCCCCCCCCAGCCCCCGGGCCTGAATGGCCTCACCTTTAAAAAGGACAAAGGTTCCTTCCATCTCTGATGTTGCCAGATATTTGGGAGGACCCAGGGAGAGAGTCCCAGAAAATAGCAAGTAACCCGGGAGGCCTAGCCCCAGGCACCCTACTTTGGAAGACTGATGAAGAACGCCCTTGTAATGAAGCTATTAGCCAGGGTATCTTGGGGCACAGAGAGGCCACGCCCCACTCTGCTGTGCCTTGGCAGAGCCTGGCACAAGCCCAAGCCTCGTGCGGAGGCAGAGCCAGGGCAGGAATGCTCCAGTCCTGCCTGAGCCTGGAACACGCCAGGAGACGGCCCATTGCAAAACCCGGGCCTCAGGAGGTGGAGTCTGCACTACGTTAAGAAACACTTTCCAAATGAGATAATTATTTAATAGGTAATAAATGGAGTCAGGGAGGGGGCAGAGGGAATTGAGTCCCTGGCACTGCATGCCTTCCCCGGAGCTGAGCCTCTTACCCTCCCCTCCTAATGTCTTTTCAGCCAAGCTCACCTCCACCCCTTGCCGGCTACTGAGAACCAACCCATTGGCCACTGGGCTGCACAGAGGGCCCACAGCAAAGTGCCAGGCTGAATCCAAGCTGCCCTGTTCTCCGACAACTCAACAGCTCGTCTCTTCCCCGTCCTGCCCTAGGAACTACAGGCTCCAATAGGGAAGACAGCAGGATTCAACAAGACAAAGGTGGGGCCAGGAGGGGGCAATAGTCACAAAACTCAGAGACCGCCCATTGCTGGCCCCGAAGTCTTGTCTCCTCAGAAAGCTTCATCTAGCCCTGCCTATTTCAACTCAACAAAGTGGAGGTGGGGGTGTCAATGGAGGCAAATCTATGGACATGGGAGAGGAAGGAACAACCACATGCCAGGGACCATGTGGAGCGCCTACATGTACATTTAACCGCACAGGATGTTTGTATCTTGTTTCTTGATGAATAATGACATTGAGTCTCAGGGAGGCTAAGTGACTTGTCCAAGGTTGTCAGCCCCAGAAACCAATCCCACTCTTGCCTGGCCTCAAAATTTGTGCTCTTTCCACAGCAACAATGCTCTGCACCCCTCCTCCCCGACCCTGAACATTCGGCAGGTGCTCACTAAATGTGAATTCCCTTCCTACCTCAACCACTGCAGACAGACACAGGCAATCCCAATCTCAAAGACTTCAAGTGTCTCTAGTAAGCCTTCCCTCAGCCCTCCTCCAAGGAGAGCTCTAAGAGAGGCACAAGAGAACTAGAAGCAACCATGACTCTGAGTGGAAGGGCTTACAGGCTGAGAGTGAGTCATGAAAAGAAGTCCAATCATAAGAAAATGGTAAGGAGGGTTTGCAAGGGCCAAGAGTCATGATCAGGCTGGGAGTGCAAAAAAGAGATTAAAGAACAGTATGGGGGTAGTTGTCCACAGGGGGCTACACTGACAAGGTATGGTCTGGATGGAAATGGCTGGAACATAGTAGGGAACTGATAAAAAAAAATGTCGGATAGATGGGTGGGTAGGTGGATGGATGAATGGGTGATGGGTAGGTGGAAAGATGGGTATTTAGATGGATAGATGGGTGTTTGAATAGATGGGTGGATGGATGGATGGATGGATGGGTGGATGGATGGATGGTTGGATGGATGGTTGGATGGATGGATGGATGGATGGATGGATGGATGAATGGGTAGACAGATGGGTGTTTGGTTGGATAGATGCATGTTTGAGTAGATGGATGGATAGGAGAGTATATGGGTGGATGTGGATGGATGGGCGGTGGATGGATGGATGGGTGATGGGTGGGTGGGTAGGAAAATGGATATTTGGATGCATAGATGGATGTTTGAGTAGATGGATGGATAGGTGGGTGGATGGGTCAGTGGGTGGATGGATGGGTGATAAGTGGATGAGTGGGTGGGTGAATGGATGGATGGGTGGGTAGATGGAAGGATGGGTAGATGGCTAGGTGGGTGGATGAACGGTGAATAGATGGATGGATATTTGGGTAGATGGATGTTTGAGTAGATGGATGGATAGGTGGGTGGGTGGGAACTCTGTATCTGGGCATTTCCTCATCTTTCTATCTTCAGCATTCATCTTCACCTCACTCCTCTTTCCTCTCTTCCACGGTTATCTCAGCTCAAGTCTTCTTGATCCTCCACAGGCAGGTGCCCACAGAGGATGAACAGTGGCTTCAAAGACTAAGACTCACCACCCTGCATGTCTTGGAATGCATCATAAAGTCTTCCACTGGTCTTCTGACTAGCTCTGCCAAAAGGCATGAAGGGATGAGCTTTTCCTCTCAGCCTTCCCCTACCCCATCTTCCACAAGCCCTCGGCCCACACCTTTATTACCTCTGCCTGCCCAGGCAGCTCCCACCTCGATAAAAATCAAAGCGCCCCCGGGCCCAGTTCAACTCAAAGAGAGCCTATTCCCTCCGGGCCTGAAAACGATCCGGGTCCACCAACGGTCCAAGTTACCCATCAGAGGCCTCTCTGGCTGGGGTTTTATCCCCCTTCCAGTCACACGAGGCTGCTTCAGATGCCCCTGAGGAATGCACTGAGACAGCCAACAGAAGCAGCCCAGGAAGATGCTGGTGGGCAGATTAATGGGAGCATGGGGACAGGGAGGTATAATGGCACAGGGCTCAGGATCTCAGTACCCTGGAGCTCAAAGGCTCCTGGGATTCTTGGTCCTGTGGGGTGTCTTATGGGCCAGTTCCTTTACACTGCATCTGGGCCCAGGCACTGCATAGCCTAAGGGCAGCAGAGATCCAGGGAGGGGGCAGGTCCACTTTAGAATGAGGTCCCCGACTGTCCAACTCTCTCCCTGGCCCCCCTTACTGCTCGCGGACTATCATGCTTCCTGACCGAGGAGCAGCTTTCCAAACCCTGACATACACGGGTGGCCCAAATCCCAACCTGGGGCCTGGTGGGAAAGAGCTGGAAAGGTGCAATCATGGTTCCGACTCCGGGAGGCAGCCACCAGAGCTCACCCTGGTCTCCATGTGAGATAGGTATCCTGTCAGAGGCAGGCACCCTTCCTCCCTGCACACTCCTGGCCGCCATCACGCTGGGCGCTCTGAGGAAGGAAAGGGAGCAAAGAGTGGAAGGAAGACTTCTTGTCCAGACCGGGCAGAAAAGAAGTCCGGACGGTGAGCAGGGAGAGCTCAGGCTCTGGAGTCAGCAGCCCAGGGTTGAGTTCGAATGACACGATCCTGGGTAAGTAACGCACCTCCTTGAGCCTGGATTTCCTTTCTGGAAAATGGGGACAAGCACAGTGACTTTGCTGTTGTCACGAGCGCCTGCGATAAGGCAGATCAAAGTAGGTGGTGCACAAGTGGCAGCTGTTATTGCTGTAAATAACATAATTGACTTTCCTTAATGAACTTAATAGAACGGACGCATGCCTTAACGAGAAGGGAGGTGGTCCAGCCCAGAGGGTAAGAGCAGGAGGCTGGGGTCAGACAGCCAGGTCTGGAGGCCTGGCGTTGCCATTTACCACCGGACCCCAGTCCAGTCACACCACCCCTCTGATCTCGCTTTCTTCAATTGCCCAACAGGGATCATGTGACTTCTAGCTCCGGCGGGCGGGGGGGGGGCGGGGGGGGGCGCGGATGCAATAAGCAAATGCATGTAAAACACAGCCGTGCCTGGAGCCTTAAGAAATGTTAGCTCGCAGCGTTTTTATCATCTGCATCTGCCTGGGAGGCTCCAGGCCTTCTCTGGATGCTGCCTGGGTGGGAAAAGAATGGCACTCTGGGGGCGCCTTTCGCTCCCCCTCTTACCCATTCTATAAACCTGCGAGCATTGGACCATGGCCCTCGCCTGGAACCTTTGCGGACGATGACCTGGTTGGATGGACCATTTGGATAAAAAGCAAAGGGTGGCTTTGACCAGTTTCCTTGAGTGGCTCACTCGGTGGCTTGGAGAACTCCAAGGGTGAGAACAGCCACGACAGAGCAGGCCGGGAGATGCCTCCAGCCCCTCCAGCCGCTCTCAGAGGGTCTGCACAAACTCCCTCCTGTAGGACCTTCCTTGATGGGCTGCCAACTGTTTCTCTATGTGAGTTTGCCTGCCTGGCGGATTCTATGTTTTCCGCTGCTGATCTGCTGTGTTTTTTTCAATTCTGACATCAATAAACCTCCTCTCACACAAGAAAGTCAGGGTCATGCTCTTAAGGCTCCAGGATGGACTGTGAGCATTGCTTCTCCCAGCCAATGATGGGGGCTTGGCCCTGGCAGGCCCCGGACTGCCCAGCATGGGGTGAAGCCAGGGGGGGGGTCTCCAAGTGTGGTCCTAGGCCCACGGCACCAGCATCGTCTGGGACTTCTCAGACAGGAACATTTCAAGCCCCATTCCAGCCCTACTGAATCAGAAACTCAGGGTGGAGCCAAAGAAACCTGGGTTTTAACAAGCCTTCTGGGTGATTCTGAGGCACACATGAAAGTCTGAGAACCCCCGCGGCTAAGCAAACAGCAGGCATTCAAAAGCCAATTCTGGTAGATATGCCTTCCTTCTGGTTTCTTCTCGTCCTCGGATGTGTCTCAACATTAAAAATGGAACAACCCAGAACATACACAGCGGAGACACAGCTAATGGGGTGACGTGAGAAATGATCCCTAGTGTGGCTGTAGCCTGGCAGGATTCCCGAGGCTGCTCAGGGACCCTGGTTTCATCTGGGTGCCACCACCCGGGGGGGAGGAGACGACCATACACACAGCACCCCTGGGAACTCCCCAGAAGCGGGACTGTTAGGCAAATATGACCTGTCCTCCCGGCCCGCAGGAGGTGCCGGGCAGCCCTTCCTGGAGGTAGGACCCAAGCGGGATCTGGAAAATGAGGATTCGCACAGGCCTGTCAGGGATGCTTGCTGTTCCCGGGCCTTTGAACCTCCTGTCTTCTTTGCCTAGCATACTTCCATGCTTTGGCAAACTCCTTTTCATCCTCTGAAACTCGACTCCAGCACTGCCTTCTCCGGGAAGCCTTCCCTGACTCTACTCTCCACCCCCTGGGTTGCCCTTTTGGCTCCCTTTGCTCTTAACCCCTACGCTATAACTGTCTACGCACTTGGTTAGGTTTTTTTCTACCAGAATGTGAGCAATCTGAGGGCAAGCATCTGTCTTACTCCCCGTTGTAGTTTCTGTACACGGTAGGCACTCAATAAATACTGCATGAATGAAGTAGACAGAAATAGGCTCAGGGAAACCCACAGGCCAGCATAGGTGGGAAGTGCCCAAGTGTCTCTGCTGTCATGGCCAAGCTGACTCACCTTGTGGGGGCCACACATCCCCATCACCGCTACCTCCAGCATCAAGCACCTGCAGCTCCCCGCACCCCACCCCGAGCCAGCTTTGCCTGGGACCATGCCACCCAGTATCCCTCACAGGTGCCAGGAGGGCAGAACCACAGCACGGGGCCCAGGAGGGGGATCCTGACCCCCGGGGCCGTGCGGAGAGGGGCTTGGCACACACGTGCAGAAAACAGGTGCCTCTCCCTCCCAATTTCAACCACGTGGAAGAGCAAAATTTCTATCGGGAAATGTAGAAAAAAACACGACAATGCCACCTTACAAGTTTTTCTCTTTTCTTCCCCTTGACGGGCAAAGGCCTAGCTACTTGACAGACTAAGAAGAGACAGCGTGTGACAGCCAGCCAGCACAGCACCGGGCCCCAGAGCTCCCACTAACCAGGCCCGGGAGAGCCTCGCCTGCTCAGGACCTCTGCCAGGCCACAGGGGACTTTGCTACCCAGACCCAACGACGGGAACCGAGTTACAAGTTCCTCCTCCACGGGCCCACCTCTCCTTGCAGGACCCCTCCCCACCGGGGCCCACCTCTCCTGCCTTCCCTCCTCCCTCTCCAGGCCTCAGGCCCTGCAGGCCTGCGTCCGTGTGCCCCCAGAAAGCGGGCGGACGGAGTCGGAGCCATCTTTCCACGCTCGGAGGGGGCACAATGCATGGCACGCGAGGGCACAGGCAGTGCTGGCCGGCTGTTCCGCTGAATGGCGAAGGCCTGCCAAGGCATACGAGGTCCTCAGTACCAGAGACGGCTCAAAGGTCCTCTCTTCACTGGGACATTTGTATCCCAAGCCAAAGGAATGAACCTGTAATGGTGAAATTCAGCCCCAAGTTGGCTGGGGAGGCAGGAGAGGTGTCTGTGGGCAGAGAAACTTTCCTCAAACCAACCAAAGAGAAGCTGCTTCCCCTGTCTGTGTTTATGGGTGGCCCTGCCTCTGGAATGCTGGCACCAGCCCCTGGTGCCATCCCTCAGAAACGCACTTGTCCCTCAGCGCTGCCTTGACTTCTTTGGCGCCCACGTGGCATTTCATCTGAGGCTGGGATGCCAGGCTCCTGTAGGGCAGCGCTTGCCAGCCCAGAGGCAAGGCAGGGTGTCAGTACCTCCCCTGGCCTGAAGCGGCCCCAGCCAGACCCTTGGAGGAGGCTCCCGTGGATCTGTCTCTGCTGTCCATTGGCCTAGGCAGAGCAGGGGTGACCTCACACAGACCCCAGCCTGTCCCCTGTCAGGATTCCCTGCCGGAGTGCAAGCTCAGTATTTGCCATCAAGTCCCTTCCGTGCAGGTGAATGGCATCGAGGCTTCAGAGAGAACAATGTCTAGCCCCAGAGTGGCCAGGACTCCCTGTGGGGCCCTACTCACTCGCTCTGGGCCTGGGGCTTCTCACTCGCGGCATGAAATGCCTCCGCAGGCCCCCTCTGACCTGCCTTCCCAGTCTTAGCTCACCCTGGAACGGACCAGTGTGGGGACGACGCTCCCCCGACCCCGGCCAGCCTGCCCCTCCCGCCGCACATCCCGCGGGCCTCTGCTTGGCATCGCCCGTCCCCAGCGGGACTCTGCAAACCCTCTTTGTAAGGCTCGCTCCATCATGGCTTTCTGCTCTCGGAGGTCACCTCCTCAGAGGTAGGTGCCACTCGCCCACACCTTTACTCTGTTTATTTCCCTGCTGGCTCCTCTTGCTGAAATTGTCTCAGTTGTGTTCGTTTGTAGACATAGGAGCTCCCTGGACGCAGGGACGACAGTGGTTTGGCCACACTGTCTGCTGCTGGGGGAGCACTCGTGGCCCTCCTCCTTTTGCTCAGGGACTGGGTAAAGATGCCCATAGTGGGGCCTCTCAATCCGCCTTGACTCGCAGGTGACTTGGTGCAAGATGGGCCCCAAGGGCAGGCAGGGAGCAGGCTTGACCCATCTGTGGGTCCTCCCAGGATCTTAAAGGACCCCAGGCAAGGCCTCCTGGGCCAGGCTGCATTCCGGAGAAGCCAGGTACACACCGCAGGAGACAGTGCCTATCGGGCCTGTCCAAAAGCAAGGGCCACTCTCATTCCACCAGCTCTGAACGCCCCTTGGACCTGCCGGCTGTGTTTTTGCCTATTTGTTTCCCCCCAAAATAAACCCAACCAGAGCAAGTAACAACTGAAAATTCCTCACTTGGGAGGCCACTCCAGCCAGAGCCTCGCCGGGCCTTGGATTCCCTGACGGTGCTCAAACCAGCGATTTCCACAGCCCATCCTGGACTTCCCCGAGTCAGCAAGTTCCCACTGCAAACCAAGGTTCGTGCACATTGTTTCATTTTAATTTTCACGATTTTTTTTTTGTGTGGCTTAAAAAAAAAAAAAACAACTAAGCAGTTCTGCATATGGTTTTTTAAAAAGTCAAACAGCGCAGAAGGGTTTCTGCTAAAAAGCAACAGTCCCCTCCCCGTGCTCTGGGGACAGCCACGTTTAATATTTTAAAACTTTTTCTACTTTTAGCTCCTCTGGTGCCTATCTGATCTATACAGGGAATCTATTAAAACGGCGTGTTTTGATGCTTTAATCCTATGAGCGCAATGTTTCTGATTTGTTAGTTATTTATACCGAGGACAACTGCGTTCACTTGAGCTTCCCTTGCCACGCAAAGGGTTGTGGGTAAGGGCACCCCTTCCTCCCAGTGTAGTGATGACCCACACTTCAGTTATTCTGACGCCTTTCCCCTGGGCCTCCCAGGCCCTCCCATCTCCAAGGTCATCTGCACTGATTCACACCCCCTCTGGGTGCCTCCCTTCAGGGGTCCTAGATCTCCTTTCCCTCTTCCCCTACTTTGCATCAGAGGATGCTTAAGTAAATGTCTCAGAAGGATGTGTGGAAGAAAACAGTTCAGAGTCCTTCCTGCTCAACTGAAAACATCCCTCAACCCTGAGTGACAGTGAGGCTGACAGTTTGATAGGGTCCCTCATACCAGCCAGGGCTTTCATGGTCTTCCCACACAGGATGCTGCTGATGAAGAGGGGCGTTTAGGGTAATCCTCCTGCCGGAGGGATGGCCTGGGTTTTGTTTGTCTTTCCATTCTCTCAAAAGTTTTAGGAACATTTCTTTATCCTTGGTTATCGGAAACTTCACAAAAACATGTCCAAATGGGAATTTTCTCAAGGGCGAGGCACACTGAGGATTATTTCCATGTGAGGATTTTTGTCCTTCCGACGCGGGCAATTTTCTTGTATTAATTCTTTTGTCATTTTTCTCTCACCTATTTTCTCTTTCAGTTTCTGGGACTTCCATTAGTTACGTGCTCCATCACCTGCTTTAGTATTCTAGGTTTCTCCACTTTCCTCTCATATTTCTCTGCCTTTGCCTTTTGATTCTTCTTCCCATGGTATTGCCGTGAGTCACCTTTTATCCTTTTGATAAACTTCTTATTTCTGCCATCATATTTTTAATCTATTTTTTTTTTTTTGGTTCTTATTTCATAGCATCCTATTCTTGTTTTACGAATGTAATGCTTCCTTAGGTTTTTCTGAAGATACCAATGGGAAGGCTATTTTTTCACTCACACTTTCATATCTTTGTGAATCTGGTTTCTTCTGGGACTATACTTTTCCCCATTGTTCATGTTGACCTTGCTCTTCCATGTAGCAGACTTCCTTTTAAATGTCAGTGAAACCTTGGATGTCCATTCATATTTAAAGATGAGAGACAAAAAAACAAACCTGTCTGGGAGTTCTGCATACCTGAGTGGGGCTTGTCCAGTGGAAGCTTTAGCTATTCCAGTGGGATATCCTTGCATGCCAAAATGCATGAGGCTTGGGTCTGGCCCAATATCCACGTGGCCTGCCCTGGTTACCCAAGAGAGTCTAGTTCATGTCTCTGCAGAAGATCCCAATTATTATCATTATCAGCACTGGCTTAAAAGATAAACACCCTTTACTAGTCATTCTATAGAGGGGAATCCAGAGGAAGAGAGGGGTTAATTCCTAAATTTTTTTAGTGGTTATAAAATATACATAACATTGGCCGTTTAACTACGTTTAAGCATACAGTTCCGTAATGTTAAGCACATTCACTTTCTTATACAACCATCTCTGCCATCCATCTTCCTGAACTGAAACGCCATACCCATTAAACACTAACTCCCCATTACCCCTTCCTCTTCATCCTTGGCAACCACCACGCCACTTTCCGTCTCCAGGAATGACTATTTTTGGTAACTCATATAAGTAGACTCAGAGGAGGGCTCTCTTTCCGTGACTGGCTCATTTCACTTAGCATAATGTCCTCAAGGTTCATCCATGTTGGAGCAGGTGTCAGAATTTCCTCCTTTTTTTAAGGCTGAATAATATTACATTGTGTGTGTTTACCTTATTTTGTTTATCCATTCAACCGTCACCCATTTACTCTTAAAGCGACTTCGAGTAATGTCTGATGGAGAATACAGCCCTGTCCTCGGCAAATAAAGGCAGGCATGAGGCTCAGGTCTTCAGACACAGCACCCAGCCCCTCCCCCTCCCTCTCTCCCTCTCTCTCAATGAACACCCATCAGTGAACTTCTGGACCTCTCCCCAGAAGGTGTGACCCTAGGCCTGCATCTCATTTTCCCCAGTCCCCAGATCATCAGCCTGGGTGGCCTTGACAGAGGACTAGCTACTTTTAGTGGCAATGCAGAACTGCCACCATTTTTAGCAGAAAAGGCAAAGGAGCCAAGGAGACTTCTTTCTCTTTCAACTCCTTCCTCTCCAATGTCCCCTTCTTGCCAGGTCCTTCCGCAAATTTGCCAAGAATAGGGTGAAAAATGAAAAACAGACCTACGTTCGCTCCTCTGTCCTGAATACCCTGCCTCCACCCAAACTGAAATGAAAGGTTTCGGAGACCAGAGTCAGGGGGCCGGGTACCACCCTGCTGCTAACGCTCTGTGTGACCCTTCCAGTCCTGGACGCCAGTCCCCTGTCTGATAAGGGGCGGGGCTTCATAACTCCAGACATCACAGAATTCTTACTGGAGGAGCCCCAAGCCCCAGCTGGTGCAAGCCGGAGGCCGGGACCAGGGCCTCCCCTTCCAGGACTGTTCCCTCAGGTGGTTCAGTGAGTCCCGTCCTAGAGCCAAGAAAAGCTGTTCTCCCAAGTTCAGAGGCCAGGAGCGTCAAAGCCTTGCTCAGGTGTTCACTGCGGCGCTGCCCCACAGGCTCCATCAAGACGCAGCCTGTATTATTCATGCCTTCTCCCTCCTGCCCCTGGCTTCTGAGGGAAGCCGCCACCCACTCCGCTCCTGTGGCCTGCTCTAAGCACTGGCCCCGCCTAAGCACCTGCCATTAATAAAAGATAAATAAGGAGGGCCGTGCAGGGACCGTGACATCTGCTATCCGCCTCCTCCCCCACAGTGTGGGTCTTCCCCTTTCTGGGCTTTAGAGATGCATGTGGTGGGGGAAGGGGAGTTGGTGGGGACCCAGCTGCATTCTGAGCCTCCGCGCTGGGTCCTGGCCTCAGCTGGATTGAATCAACTCCCTGGCTGCAAACAGGAACCCCCACCCCTGCCCCCCACGCGGCTGAGGCAGGAACATCTGAGGACCAGAGTCTCCGGGCTCAGTCCGGGAGGGCGAGTGGCAGTTTTCAACACTGACGTGCCACCCCACCATCAGCCTCCCACCAAAGGTCTGGAGCTTGGCACACCCAGAAACACGGCCGTCACTTCCTTTATATCACCAGGAACCTCAGGGGGACCCCGCTACCTCGGCGAGCCTGGTGTCCTTGTGCTCTCTTCTCCTTGGCCATTTCCGCTTCCTCCTGATCCTCAGACCTGGAGGGCAGGGGGCCCTGGGGGGTGGGGTACATACCCCATAGCCACACCGGGCCTGTCCTGGCTCTAAGTAGTTTTGCCTCGGTGTGCTCCTTCCTCCATAAAACATATTAAAATTTCTATTTTATACACGTCTTGGTTTAAAGATGAATATAATCCAGGCTTCTGGGCTGGATTGTATTCATTCATTTTCTTCTCTTTTGAAAGAGCTGGAACATTATTTGTGGGCCCCTAACTGTACTGTGGGCCTTTGGCCCCATGCCGGCTGGGCCTAAGAGATGTCAACCCTGTTCTTGCCCGGCCCCAGAGCCAGCCTGTCCCAGGGTGGCCAATTCATGCCGGTTTGCCCAGGACTGTCCCAGGAATCCCCTCAGTCTTGGGCACACCAGGAGGGTGGGGATCCTCCCTGCCTTTCTTGTTTCAGGCCCAGAGCTCCCCAGAAGCATGGACAGCCAGGACCTAGTAACAACCACAACTGAGCAGAAGTGGGCTGGGCCCTTGCCACCGATCGGGACTCAGTGAGGAGCTGGGGAGATACAGCCCAAACCCACGTGTGCTCCAAGGCGGAGGCTGGTGGGTCAGGGCCGGGAACCTACACTTCTGGAGCGCCAGCTCTGTCCGAGGCCTGGACTGGAGGCCTGGTCCACTGTCAGTCCCCTGCATCTGCATGGCAACTTTGAGATACAGGTGAGGAAAGGCATTCCAGAGAGGTAAACTCTCACAAGCTCACTAGCTATGAAAGGAGATGGGCCAAGGATCAAGCCTTGTCCCTCTGGTTCCAAGCCTGGTGATGGTTTTGCTTGCAAAAAAAAAAAAAAAAAAAAAAAAAAATATATATCAAAGTTGCAATGCAAACGAAGCCGACAGAGGTACATCGAGGGG
>NW_024412395.1:9527196-9629637 GCF_014898765.1 Herpailurus yagouaroundi
AAAAAAAAAAAAAAAAAAAAAAAAATATATATATATATATATATATATATATATATATATATATATATATCCTGCTATTCCTGCCTCTTGATCTTGCACGGTAGGGCGGCCTGGAACGGGTACCTTGGCATGACCAGGGGTGGTGGGGGACAGCCCAGGGGAGGCGCTGGCCTCTCACCGCCCCCTGCAGAAGAACGAGAACAGTGCTGGCACCTAGAACCCAGAACCCAAGGCATCTGGAGGCCGGAGACCTGGCACCCACAAAGAGCCGGCAGCCCAGCAGAGGCCAAGGCTCCCCCAGACCCCTGGCATCGGGTTTTTACAAAAACCTCTTCAGAGCCGCTCTGCCCAGCAGCCAGAACCCAACCTTTCTCTCTGCTGATGGCTGTGGCACGGAGGGTCCACAGCCCAGGACTACAGTGTAACTAGCTCGATCCAGAGACCCGGAGGAATGACCCAAATGAAGGGCTTTCAGGAAGGCAGAAGGGAGGTGAACCCGCAGCAAGAAAGCAAACCGCTGACCGGGGAGAATCTCCAACGTGCACATCCCTGAAATGACAAAGCACAGGCAGGTCCAGTCCACGCTCGGGGCTGTGCCGATGCCATTCGCCAGCCAATGTGGGAAAAAGGCAGGGTCTCCCAATGATACCCGCTCTGGAGTCAGCCAGGCCCAGATCCTGGCTCTGTCTTCAACCAGCTGTGTGATCTTAGATAGTATCACTAAGCCTCAGTCTTCCCATCTGTAAAACGGAGCGGGTTTGTTGTGAAGGTCAAATGAGCCGATCTGTGTAATATCTAGCCTGGTGCCTGGCCATTAGGAAAACCTTAGCAATAAAATCTAACATACTGTCATATAAATCCTGATGCAGCACCCGGAACCTAACGAAGGACAAGTATGTCCTAAGCGGATGATTGGCCATGGAAACCTAGGGGTCCATGCAGGTATCACTCATCTCATGATTCAGATCAGGAAGCTGAAGCTCCCAGGGTCCCCTCAAGGACCCGAGTTCATTACTGGTGGAATGGGCCAAGTCAGCACAAGAAGCCGACTGGAGCCCCCATCTGCCGTGCAGTTTCCTTTCCAGCTCTCCCAGGGAGCACTCCTCCCGTCCCGGGCCACCCAGGGCTGGGTGGGGAGCCTGAGAACGGAGACAGCCTCACCGGCCAGCTGGCAGCTGCCGTGCGTGAGCACCGGCAGAAGGTCGGGGCCAGCGTGGGCGTCCCGGGGCCTGGGCTGAGCAGCGAATGCAGCGGCACTGAGTTTTCCAGCTGCCTGAGTGAAAGCGAGCGTGCTTCCCCCCAGTGCGGTACTGCTTCCTTTGGAACAACCAAAAGACAGGCAAGACAGACCATAAGGCCTTGCGTGCTTTGTATTTCCTCATTTTTTTCTCTCTTGTTCCTCCCGCCTGTCTGTGCAGGAGGCAATTCCGGGTGGGGAACGGGAGAGGGGCTAAGCATGTTCCGCACCTGGGATCACCCAGAAGCTCACAGGCGAAGGTAACCTTTTATGACACTGTGTGGGCCAAGGAGGCACCAAGGACTATCCCCTACCCAGTGGGCTCCTGAAGGCATAATGGTCTGCTGGGATGGGGAGCCCCAGAGGGTAAATGCCTCTTTGGGTACAGATCATAACACGAAATTACCTTACCTACTTTATCTTGGTGACCAAAGACACGCTGGAAACCCACCTCCAGGGCAGAGAATATTCATGTCCTTTTATTTATTTATTTTTTTTTTAATTTTTTTTTCAACGTTTTTTATTTTTTATTTTTGGGACAGAGAGAGACAGAGCATGAACGGGGGAGGGGCAGAGAGAGAGGGAGACACAGAATCGGAAGCAGGCTCCAGGCTCTGAGCCATCAGCCCAGAGCCCGACACGGGGCTCGAACTCACGGACCGCGAGATCGTGACCTGGCTGAAGTCGGACGCTTAACCGACTGCGCCACCCAGGCGCCCCTATTCATGTCCTTTTAAACTAAAGTCAGAACATTTGGGAGCCGGGAGGAACCGCTGAGAAAGCACAGTCAGCCTTCCCATTTTACAGACGGGGAGAGTGAGGCTCAGAGCCGCAAAGGCTGATCCGGGCTACACAATCAAAGGCAGGCCATCTGATTCCCCAGCCAGCATTCTCCCACTGCACCCGGTAGTGCTGTTCAGGGGCGGGGGTGGAGACCCTCCACACCTCCCCCACACCCACCGCAAAGACATAGGAAATGGGGTTTGTACCCAAGGAGGGCTGGATTCACTAGTTTAGGGAGAGGCAGTGTAACTGTCGTTTGTCGATTAGAGTGGGGGTTAGCAAACTCCAGCCCGAGGGCCGAATACCCCTCCCCTGGTTTTATTGGAACACAGCCCCTCGTGATCAGGCACGTGCTGTCCATGTGCGTTCACACTTCACCAGCAGAGGTGAACAATCGTGAGACCATACGGATGGCCTGCAAAGACCAAAATATTTACTTGGGGCTCTTCTGTGACATCAGATAGGATGGCACCACGACATCACAGATGGAGACAGACCCAGCCTGAGATCACACCGTGGGCTTTCGTAGAGCCAGGATGCTCCTGGCTCCAAAGCTCTCTGAAGCCCTCGTACCACGAGCAAGGAACCCGCAGAACCACGGCTCTCCTAGCATTTCACCACGCGGGCTCTGATTGGGGAGGGGGTAGTCATCGTCCTTTTCTTTTTTTAATTCTTAACATTATTAGGGGCACGGAGTGGGGGGGGTGGTGAGAGGCGGGAGAGAGAGAGAGAGGGAGAGAATCTTAAGCAGGCTCCACACTCAGCACAGAGCCCTCTACGCTCAATCCTGTGACTCTGGGATCCTGACCTGAGCCGAAATCAAGACTCAGCCACTCAAGCGACTAAGCCACCCAGGCGGCCTTCATCTTCCTTTTCAGAATGAAATAGGGGACCCAACGTCCTTAAACAGTGCTTCTGATGAGCCGTGTTTGGAGTGATGTCTATTGACCACATAGTATGAACTTGGAATGAGTATAGACAGATCCCACTCAGGACCTGGCGCCTCGGGTTGGTCTTGATGCCTAGGCTCCGAGTATGCTTGGGGAGTCACGGTGAGGGGTTCAGCTCTCGACAGTGCAGCCTCGTGGGCCTGGGCATGAATCGTGCCTGTGGGACCCTGTGCAAGTTACATAACCCCAGAGCCACAGGTGTGTGTCTGTAAAATGGAGATGATGACTGGGCTACGGGGAGACGGAATGACAGAGTCCCAGCAAAGAGCTGGGGGAGGGAGGATCAGCCTGGCCCATAACCTTAGCTCAGAACATGCCATCATCTACTGTCACTGCATACTGGAATATAAGGACAACCACCGGGCCTTTAAAGGTACGTGCAGCAGCTTATCATGAAAAAGCCTGGTCTCAGGTCAAAAATGAAGTTTCTGGGGCGCCTGGGTGGCCCAGTCGATGGAGCAGCCGACTTCCGCTCAGGTCATGATCTCGTGGTCCGTGGGTTCGAGCCCCACGTTGGGCTCTGTGCTGATAGCTCAGAGCCTGGAGCCTGTTTCGGATTCTGTGTCTCCCTCTTTCTGACCCTCCCCTGTTCATGCTCTGTCTCTCCCTGTCTCAAAAATAAATAAAACGTTAAAAAAAATTAAAAATAAAAAAAGCTCCTTTGCTATTAAAAAAAAAAAAGAAAGAAAATGAAGTTTCTACCAAATTTGAGACTCATGGTACCTTAGTCTCCTACATCCCATCTTAAACTTGGTGAGCTAACTTTTACAATGTGGTGAATGATTCCTCAGCCAGATTTCGGTCTCAACCACTGAAAGTCTAATGAAACAGCTCTCCTGGGATGTGTTCGTTTAGAAAACAATTAGAAAACCCTTCTTTGAATTCATTGGCAGATAGTCTATGAAGCCGACAAAACTACTTCCTCTATGCCTTCTACTGCCTGTAATCTCTCTGAAGCATAAGTATTTCCTTTTGCTCATTCAGAAACTAGACATCTGTGGATGAGGGTCTCAGGAAAATCCCTCTAACTATCGGGTCAGCACCTATTCCAGAAGCCAGCCCACCCCATGCCAGGTGGTGTCAACCTAGACCCCCTTCCCATACCCCTTCCGATACCAGAAGCTCCCCGTGAGCTGAGTTCTGTACCTTGCAAATATGTTCTCAAGGTGTCGAGTAACTCAAGTGCAAGGCGATTTCTTGCAGCATTGTTTGGAAATAGCAAAAGATTGGAAATCTAAATATCTATCAGAGAGGGACTTGTTAAATAAATTATGATCCGTCCATAGAACGGAATACCAAACAGCCATAAAAACAAATAAAGAAGCGCTCCAGGTCTGATATGGACCAATTTCCAAGATACATTGTCAAGCCAAAATAGCAAGATGCCGACAATTGCATTAAAAAACATATGTATGTATGCATGGGTATAAATTTATAGATACGCACACGTATATAAATATTCACAAATGTATATATATTATTTACGTGTATACATCTGGAATCTCCTGCAAAGGATATGTAGGAAACTGGTGACATTGGTTGCCTCCAGGGAGGGAAACCAGTCGGCTGGCTGGAAGACAGGTCCGGGAGGGAGATTTTTTACTTTGGTAACTACTGAAATTTGAATCGTGAAAAGTCACACGGTTTATAATAATCAAATAAATAACAAAAAGCAAAATATCTCCAACTGTCCCCCATAAAAGGGTGAAATGGAGCAGGGAAGAAGCGACTATATTTATCTCTCCCAGGCTGGACCGGCACACTCTCCCTCCTGACTTGATTTGTCACGAACCTCCTCCCCGCCCAGGACCTGGAGACCCCACTGTCCCTTTGGTTGGCACTTCAAGCATGCCTCTCTGCAGAGAAGGATGGCAATGCCCAGCACCGCCCACCCCCCCCGCCATCACCACCACATCGTGGACAGGCCAGGAGGCAAGTCCAGTCCTTCCCTGGCTTTCTAGCGCCTGGTACCCCAAAGGTAATGAAGAAACGTGTTCAACAGGGCGCACAGCACATGCTCTGTGAATACTGTCTGGATGAATGAAGACGAAGAGGAAATTCAGGAAGGGCTCATCAAGAAATCAGCATTCCTGACTTAAGTTCACCTTAAGCCCCTGGCTTTGCTGTTGGGGGATCACTGCCACCAAGATATTAGTTTGTAGATAAGGATGCACTCTCAGGATGGTCAGGTGATCCGTGAGCCTGTCTCAGCACGGCAGCGGGACAGGCGGCCCAGCACGAGGTGGCAAGGAGATGAAACGAACCCTCCCATCTCTCCACCAGGCCCCATCAAAACCCCAAACCCTGGGCCTTGGTGTGGTGTGTAGGAACCTTGGTCCCCATCCAAGAAGGCTTAGTCAGTCAGCGACTTAGCCGGTGGGTTTGGGAATAAGGCAGACGCCAAGGATTTCCTCTCTTGAAAACCGACCACTTCATGGGTCTTTTGTCTGGAGTGGATAATAACTACAGTTCTTTCCCAGGATATGGGTTTCTTTCCCCATCGACCCCGTCTTCTACCTTTAATTTTGTGCATGAAAAACAACAGCACAGGGACCTGACAAGGTGAGTGTAAAGTTGTCCTGCTCAATCAACACAATATTTATTTAGGTTCACACTTGAGCTGGCAAGAAGAGAAAGACCGTGGGGTGGAGGGGGAGGGGGAGGCAGAAAGCCAAGAGGGAAACTGAGACCAAAGCAGGAGGAGGCAGGTACCCAGGGGATCGGCGGCATTGCTGTCCCCTGGTGGTCCCGTTCTAGTGACCCATGCATGGGGACGGTGGGTGCAGGACCTGGAGCCCGTAAAGGATGAGAAGCGGGAACTGAGACCCCCGTGTGCAGTCAAGACCACTGGGGGGCTACAGTTTGCTAAAAGGATGGAAACTCTTCTGTTCCCACTGGCACAGGGACAGGGACCCGACAAGAACGCCTGGGTACTTACACTTCTGCCTGGGAAGTGGGTGAAGGATTTCTAGACGTCCCCTCCGAGTGTTTGTAACAACCTGCCTGCCTTCTCATTGGGGGGAGGGTTCAAGTTTACAGTCCCCACAGGGTCCAGGAACCCCTGCGCTGTGGAAAGAATACAAACTCGTTCCCACACCTGTGCTATGGCTGAGGAACCCGGCAGAGTCATAAAGAAAACCACCATGGAGGGAGACAGCCTCAATTCTGGCCACACTGGTTTCCTACAGATATATCTCTATCCACAGTCCAAAACGTACACACGCATGCACACACACACACCCGTGAGCAAGAGTCCACAGATACCACAAAGAACATCAAAGTCAGCTTCAGAGAAGATGAGTGAACAGGTAACAGACAGACAAGAAAGATGGATAGCATGAAAAAGTTGAAGAGACCTGGAAGATAGTTGAGAAAGTTGCATGAAGATAGTTCCAGGAGACACCAGACACGAGAGGGAAAGGCACAGCTTGAAAAGATGGTGAATGCCAGATTTTCCAAAACTGAAGACAGATTAAGATCTTAAAAATAATAAAATTGCGGGACACCTGGGTGGCTCGCTCGGTTGAGCATCTGACTCTTGATTTCGGCTCAGGTTTTGTGGGTTCAAGCCCTGCGTGGGGCTCCACGCTGACAGTGCAGAGTCTGCTTGGGATTGTCTCCCCTTCTCTCTCTCTCTGCCCCTCCCCTGCTTGCTCTCCCTCTCTCTCAAAAAGAAATTTTTAAAAAATAATTGTAATAAAAAATAATTATAGTAAAAAAATAATTACAATAAAATTGCCACATATCAGGACTGTTGGCATATACTTGAAGCAGATATGGACGTATGCTGATGCCAGGGACAGTAGAAAGTGGAAGGAAGAAAATCAATCACCCAGGTGCCCAACTCCCAGAACTGGGACAGGAACTGGGTCAAGAACAGCCACCCAAACCTAAAAGAAGAGTAAGGAGACAGGCTAGAAATCTGTGAGGAAAGAAACAAAGTAACAAGAAGCCATGAAGGAATCCCAAAGACTAAGAAAGCCATCTAACCTCTGTAAAGACCAATCGAAACATGGAGAAGGCAGAAACAGACATGGACAGGAATAGAGGACCTAAGTGCAAACACTGCCAATACATTCTATACCAGGAGAAACAGATACATTCCGAAGGAGAGAGAAATTGACTTCATGAAAGACAACGCAGAAAGAAACAGGAAATTAGAAATACCCCTAACTGTTAAACGATCTGAATTAGTAGTTGAAAAAGAAAAAAAAAAAAACACCTCTAACAAACAAACAAAACCAAACCAGGCTGAGACAGTTTTATAGTTTGGATTTTTCCAAACCTTCAAGGGATAGATAATTCTTAACATATATGCAGGGATCTCAAGACAATCCTTAACGTATATTTGACATATACGAATGTGATATACAGATATGTACATATTTGCATGTATACGTTTGTAAGTATATGTAACATACAGATATGTTGATGGATACAAATATTTCAAGATAATCCATAACATACACAAAACATCTGAATATTTGAGATGAGGATCCCTTCCTACATGTTATGAAGCTACTCTGGTGAATACTTACTTCCACTAAACAGAGACAGAAGGAAAGTGTATTTATAGGCTGACCTCACTGCTGAACATAGTTTCAAATGTCTTAATGTAAACTCAGGGAGGTTCACCCCCAGAATCAATGATATTAAAATAAGAGTAGTGTGCTAATATAAAAACCATCCTGATCAGAGGATAAAGAAGAAATTTTATGATTATTTCATTATTTGCAAAAAAAAGCACTAATAAAATTCAACAACCATTCACAATGAGGGACCCTTCACAAAATAGGAATAAAAAGGAATTTTAAACCTACTGCAGGAAATCTACCAAAAACCATTAAATATGACTCTTACGGCAAGACTTCAGAATTATTCCCTTTCAAGTAAGGAACATGAAAAGGATGCCCCACTCACCAAACTTCTGTTCGAAAATGAATTGAAGACTAACTCTGTGCTGTCCAGTACGATAACTACTCATCACTCTAAATGTGGCTGGCCCAAACTGAGATGTGCTCTATGTGTAAAACACACACTGAGTTTGAAACACTAGATGAAAAAGGAATAAACTACCTCAATCATCTTTTATATTGATTGCATGTTGATGCGATAATATTTAGATATACTGGGCTAACTAAAATATATTATTAAAATTAATTCCACCTATTTCGTTTTGCTTTTTAAAACGCGGCCACCAGTTGGGACGCCTGGGTGGCTTAGTCGGTTGAGCGTCCGACTTCGGCCTAGATCATGATCTCACCATTAGTGGGTTCAAGCCCCACATCAGGCTCTGTGCTGACAGCTCAGAGCCTGGAGCCTGCTTCCGATTCTGTGTCTCCCTCTCTCTCTCTGCCCTTCCCCGCTCATGCTCTCTCGCTCTCTCTCTCTCTCTCTCTCTCTCTCTCTCTGTATCTCAAAAATAAACATTAAGAAAATTAAAAAAATTAAAAAAAAAAGTGTGGCCACCAGAGATGTTTAAATCACACATGAGACTCACATCATATTTCTGCTGGACAGTACTGTTCCAGACAGCACAGCAAAACACTAAAGGGAAATAAAAACTACAAGATTTGGAAAGAGAAAAAACTTTTATAATTCGTAAGTGACGTAACTACATAAAACAGCTATAAAATCTGGATGGATACACTTAATAAGATAACAGCAAGACCGATGAAGCCAGCACTAGCGAATTAGAAACTGCCGTTTTTAGATATACAGAATTTAACAGATTATGATATAAATTAGAACACTCAATTAAAAGATATAAAAAGAAGCATGAAGAAAAGACCACGATCATAGGTGGGGAAAATTCAGTATGATGGCAATCTTCCCCAAATTAATCAATTCAACTCTAATCAAAATTCCAACAGGAATGTTGGATAAAGTTTACCCTAAAATTCTTATGGGAAAGCAAAGGCCAGAGAAGAAACAAGGCATTTGGAAAAAGAAACAAAAGAGAGGACTTACCCTATGAGGCAGTACCCTTAACATAAAGCTATAGTAACTATGATAGTGGACCACATACATGGAAAGTCATGGGCCAGTGGAACCGAGCTGAGGCCAGGAACGGGCCTGCGTGTATAAGGGAAATTGACATGTGACTGTCTTCGCACTTAAAAAATCATTTAAAAATTAAGAAATGCAGTAACTGCTGCCAGGACAGTGCTTATCCACACGGACCAATAAAACAAAATGCGATTTCAACATCATGTCAAAGACAAGACAATTCCAGCCGGATTAAAAAACTTTGTAAATGTGCAGTCTTTGAATTTGTGGAAGAAAACATAGTAGAATATCTTTACAGCCTTAAGATAGGGGGAAAAAACTCTTTTTTAAAAAATGTTTATTTATTTATTTATCTTGAGACAAAGAGAGAGAGACAGAGAGAATGCACACAGGAAGGGCAGAGAGAAAGGGAAAGACAGAATCCCAAGCAGACTCTGCGCTGTGAATGCAAGGCCTGATGTGGGGCTCGATCTCACGAACTGGGAGATCATGACCTGAGCCAAAATCAAGAGTCTTGGACACTTGACAAACTGAGCCACCCAGGCGCCCCAAGAAACTCTGAAACAATACACGAATGTATTCCATAAAGGAAAGGAATGATACATCGATTATGTTACAATGCACAACTTCTGCCCAGTAAACCATACCGTAAGGTAAACAAAGATAATAGTTAACCAAAGACTGGGAGAAATTATTTATTAACATATCTAAACAATACATGATTAGTATACTTGAAAAAGTTTTAGGAAGAAAGCACTCAGCAGAAAGTTGAGCAAAGGCAAAGAACAGGCCAACCAAGAGACAAGAAACCAAAATGTCCCATACACAAATGAGAGGGCGCAGATTAAAATAAGGTCATTCCTACTTATTAGACCGCCCTGCAAAATTTAAGTCTAATAATACAAATCACTGTTTGAAAAGCGGGGGTAAATTTGTCCAGCCACTGTGGAGACCAGTTTGGCAGTATCTAATAAAGCTGGAAACATACACGCCCCACAACCCACAATTCCACTCCTGTCGCTTTCAAACTCTTCCTATAGGCAGAGACATTTTACACTGCAATGCTGTCCACAGGTGCAGGAGCATGTACACACACACACACACACACACACACACACGTACACAGGCGCACACACAATTTTACCTCGACTTCCTGCAATGCACTGTGCTATTTTCTACTTCATCTTGCCAAATGCTGTTTGTTACCCACAAAATGGATTGCATAAGCCTCCCCCCATCCTCTCTCTCCGCCCCCTGCCCCCCTGAAGAACTCCTTGTACATGTACACAAAGAGACATTTGCCAGCCATTGCAACAATGTTTGCCCTAATAAAAAAACTGCAAACAGCCTAAAAAATCTCCATAGGGAAGTAGACAAGTGGGTTGTGGAATATTCATTCATTGTGGGGTACACAGGGCTTTTGAGGGGCAAATGAGAGCTTCTGGCAGTGACGTGGATACATCTCAAAAACATGATTTTATGTGCAAGAAAAAAAATATATCTGTACACACAGTAAGGCAAAATCTTAAGTTTTAAACCACTGTATGTATGTAGACAGGCACATATATAGTGAAAATGTGAAAACATCCCTGACAATGATCGACATGACATTCTCTGGGGGAAGTGGGGGGTGAGGAAGGGGATCTAAAATGATCCTGAAGTTGGGGGGAAGCCTGCTATGGGTTCTGGGTCCCTCCCACACACACAACAGGGACTGCTTTATCTCAGACATTGTTTACAGCTGCCAGGACACGGGAATAATACAAAGTGTTCTGACTTTTAGACCATCTGATGTTCCTTTTTGAATTCTCTGCAACGTGCATTCCCTATTCTCTGCACCCGGGGCAGACCGGCTCCCACCCTGATGAGCAGCTGATCAGAAACTAAGGCCAAAAAATGTTAAGCTGTATGCCTATTGGTTACATCTTTTTTGTGTGCTTAAAATATATACATACATTTTATACACACATATACTATACATTTTCCAAAGACAGGATAAGGTGCTTGCAGACCCCCAGTACACGGAAAGTCAAGAAAGTCAAGACAGCCTGGAGCCTGCCTAGCTAGGGCCTGGGAGGCCTTGGCTGACACTTTATGGGGAAGCCCAGCAGGCAGGCCTGCCCAGAACAGCCATCTGAATGTTGCAACAAATTCCTAAGACAGCAGTACTCAAAGATAACATGTGACCTGCTCCTGCTGAAGCCTCATGTTGCTGGGGGCAGTCAGGTGCTGCTGGGCAGCTCTGTGAGATTCTGCCTTTCCGGCCTCCTCTTCTTCGTCTGATAAACGGGTACAGTGCTGGCTCCCCTATCTCAGAGGCGGAGAGCGGATCAAACGGACAATGCACGGGAAAGGGAGAATGTGCTCTCACGAAGCGCCTGAGTTTGGCTGCTGCTGGCCGGAGAGGCCTCAGGCTGGCCCAAAGGAGGGGGTGTGGCCAGACCCGGGACCTGCCAACCGTCACTGAGGAGACACACTGGATACACCAGGCACGTTTCTTGATTCCTTTTCACCCCAAGCCTGCATGGCTGGGAGCATTATCTCCATTACTGACGGGGAAACCGGAGGCTGTAAGTCATTTTCTCAGGCAACACATGCCACAGCTACTACTTGAACCTGGCCTTCCAGTTCTGACTCTGGGCCAGGACCCTTTCACTCGGCCAAAGCCACCGTCCAACTCACTTGCGCCACCCCCCAAATCCTGGCCTCCGCCTTCTCCTCTTCAAAGAGGTTTGTTTGTCATTCGTACGGCATGTTTATCAAAAACCACAATCAGGGGCTCCCGGGTGGCTCAGCCGCTTAAGCTTTGGAGGTCATAATCTCAGTTTGTGAGTTCGAGGCCCGTGTCAGGCTCTGCGCAGCACAGAGCCTGCTTGGGATTCTCTCTCTCTGCCCCTCCCCTTGCTCTCTCCGTCTCTCCTGAAATAAACAAATAGCCTTGAAACAAAATTAAATGAAATTAAATTAAAAAAACCACCATCACTCCATCAGAATCGTAACATTTGTTCCAAAATGTCTGCCTGGTCACAACTGCACCCAAGCACACATAACACCAGTGGAAAACAAGCTGAACACCAGCGTGGGATTAAAGGAAACCTGGGACACAGAGTCACTGAAATGACCCTATGAGGACTGCACGGCCAAGGTGCTTCCTGACACATGATCTCCCAGCGCTGGACAGCAGGACAACGTCGGCACAGTGCCTTGCATAGGATCCCCTATAGAAAACTGACGGTGACTTATACACCCGGTAGCAAAGGCTGCAGGGCAAGGGACAGAGTCACTGGAATGGTGTGCCAAGGAGGCCAGAAAAAAGTCTGTGAGCAAAAGCGTCTGCAGAGATCTGGACCCTGCCCCGTGGCCCCTCGTTATCTATATTAACTATTTTCTTATTTTCTGTCTTCTGGGAGCTCTGGCATTCGGGGCCTCACTGCAGATTTCTCCTTCTAGGGCTAGTCAGGCCGCTCTTAAAGATAGCCAAGGGCTCGCAGGGCAGTGCTTTTCCTGTGCAAACCAACCAATCCAGAGCCCAGACCCCACCACCTCTCTGCGCTGATCCCCGCCCCCCGGAAGGGCAGGTGCCAGGCTGGGAGGCAGGGGAGGGATCGCGCTACACCCCAGAGCCCGCTGAAATTCTTTGAACCAGCCAATCCTAACCCTGCTTAGCTCACCTTGCCTTGCCCGTTCCTCCCCACGAAAACCACAATCAAGGCTCGCGCCCACGTTCTCCCCTGGCTCCTGCCTGCTGGCCAAACTGCACCCCCATATTAGTATGGCACGCCTCCCGTTCCTCTTCCAGTCTGTCTCAAACTATCTCTCTCGTGACCATTGTTTCCCGTCTGTTAGGCTCATCATACCTGAATAATAATAAAATCCACATTTTTAAACACGATTGGGCATCATGCAGAGGATCTGGGCGTGATGGGGGGGCGGGGGGGGGGCGGCCAACACCCCCAGGCTGTGCAGTGGCATTCTTGGGTCACTTCGAAACCAGCCAACACACAGTTGACTTCAACCAAGCCAGACGAGCCAACTACAGACTCCCTATGTGCTACTTCTGACTTTCAAGAACGGCACCGAGATGACTTTGGAAGGCGGGGGGATTGGCTTCCAGCTGAATTTTAAACCTCGGTTTGTGGATGCTGCTGAAAGCAAATCTCAAATTCAAATGCCGAGTGTCCCGAAATGGCCTGCATGTTTCCCAGCTGCCAGTGAGGAGGTTCGGGGAACGGAAGGATCCTCCCAGCCCAGGGGCCTTGGTGGTCCTGAGTTCCCCATTTGGTGACCAGCGAGCGGGGTGGAGGGAGGTGACTCCTGCGATGGGAGGCAGCTGCTGGACACCGAACACAAGACTCCAACAAAAGACGTCAAGGTAGGGGGATAAGGTGGGGGACAAGGTGGCGGACACAAGGCTTCCAATCAATCCCCAAGACAGCCCTGCCGAGACAGCCTGACCGTCTGGTTCTGCAGATGGGGACGCGGGTCTCATGGAGGTACAGTGACTTACCCAAGGTCACACTGCTAGGATACAGCAGAGCCTCTCATGTGACCTGGTTCCTGAGTCCACACTGCCACATCACAGCCAGTCTTTTCCAGCTGTCCTCATCTTTCCAGAGAGTTAGGATGTGGAGCTTCAGGACCCCCTAACCTGCCTCCCACCACCCTGTGGAGGACCCCTCCTCCTGGCCTTCCACTACCTAACACAGCCCGCGTGTCCTCCCAAGGGCACGGCAGTCTAGGGCTCAGAGACTGAAGTGACCAGCCCAGGTCATACGTCCGGGAGGGAGAGAACTGCCCTCCAGTCTGGCTCCTGCTCCCTTTAGAAAGTTGTTTACTTTCCAACTGCCTGAACGTACTCCAGCGGTCACAGCCAGGTGCGCCCCAAGGCTGATGAGAGGCCTGAGAGATGCTCAGAAGGGGCTAGAACCAGAAGGTGCCCCTCCCAGGGCAGACACGAAAGCCATCCCCACAGAACCAAGTTTCTGCGTGGGCACAGAGTGCCCCGAGTGCTCTGTCTGTCCCCGAGTGCCCTGGTGGAGAAGGCATCGGAGGCTTGCCTTCGCAGCGCTCACAGCGCTCACCGCCCCCGGCACGCGGGCTCCATCAGCCATTTGGAGGAGAGCATGCCTTGGAGCCACGAGCACCCCACTCTGAGCTAGGTGGGCATGGCTCCCCTAGCCAAGCACTGGCTCCCCATCGCCAAGCAAACAGCACACTGTGTTTCCTGCGGGTGGAGAGAGGCAAGCGAGAACTCCCAGTGGTGCCTGTATGCGGTAACTGTCCTCTCCCAGGTGCCACGGCAGGTGCAGCCCAGTGCAGGCCCACCCCGCGGGCCACGTCATGGGCTCACGTTGGGCAATAACATTCACGACTTCTCGACACTAGCAGCGTGGTCGTTCCTCTTGCCATGAGCAGGCCCTTGATGAGCGTGGCCTGGTCTGACCACGCAGCAGCCCTGTGAGGCAGCCATCACAGTGAACCCCATAGACAAACGCAGACACCGGCCCGGAGAAGTTCAGGGATGTGGCAAGTGTCTGAGCAGGGTTCAGGTCTGGGCTCCCAGCCCCGAGAGCACGCACCGCCTCCCTTTCCAACCCGCTTGCCATCACTCCAAAATGGGACAGTGGGGGCGCCTGGGTGGCTCGGCCCGTGAAGCGCATGATTTCGGCTCAGGTCATGATCTCACGATTCGTGAGTTCGAGCCCCGCGTCGGGCTCTGTGCTGACAGCTGGGAGCCTGGAGCCTGCTTCGGATTCTGTGCCTCCCTCTCTCTGCCCCTTACCTGCTCACACTCTGTCTCTCTGTCTCTCTCTCTCTCTCAAAAATAAATAAACATTAACAAAATTTTTAATAAAATAAAATGGGACAATGTACCATCAGGGGCTATGAAAAATCACATATATGTACGCTCTTTTCACAGGTTTGATGCTCATAGGTGCACACTGAAAATGCCCTCAGAACAGAAACTAATATTCTGCTCAACATCCCCTGACCGAAAAAAAAAAGGAATATAAAGGACTCCGAGCCAAGCCTTTCCTCCCTGGGTATTAGCCTGTCTGGCTTGTGATGGAAAGAGCCTTTCTGCCAGGAAAACCCTGGTGCTCCCCTGGCCTGGGGTGGGGGGGGGGGGGTGGCTCCTGGCAGGCACTATGGCCGCCCTGGGCACCTGTCCCCACGCTGCAGGGGTCAGTGCCCCTTGAGGGGTTACCTTGGAGGGCCACCAGCCAACTGCCCAATTGAGTCAATAATCAGGGCCCAGATTGAAAGCCCTTGGGGGAACTTCAAGTCCCCTCCAGAGGCCCGGCAGAGGGTGGGCCAGGCATGGCGACGGGGCCCAGCTCTAGCCAGGACGGCCCTCAGTGTGCAGAGACAGAGAATGGGGGAGAAAGACAGAGGTAGAAAGAAAAAGGATCACAGAGAAACAAAGAGACTGGACAGAAGAAAGGAGAGACAGACAGACAGACAGACAGATACAGAGGCAGAGAGTGAGCGACACGGACAGAGGGAAATACAGGGACAAGAACGGACAGAGAAAAGCAGGATGACAGAAGGGTGACAGGCAAGCAGAATGACAGGACTGCAGCAGTCAGGGAAGGGCAGTGGGAACGAGAGAAAGGAAGTAGAGACGGCCACCAGAGACACACAGGCAGCGCGACAGAGACAGAGATACGAGGGCCTGGCCAGGATGGTTCTGGAAGGGGAGCTCACCCACTCCCGCACATCACACCGTCTGAGGTGCCTGGCACCGGCCTGTCCCTTGGGAACCCCTGGAGACAAGCCCACTGTCCCAGTCACTGTCTGTTGAACTTGCCTGGTTGGCACGGGCTTCTAGGTGCCCCCACGTGGGAACCCGTGCACCACCTGCCAGGCCCTCCTATGGGTGGGGGTGGGGCCCGGCAGGTGCCCCGCATGTGCGTGCACGTCTTTGTACGCATGGGCGCGTGGACCCAAACTCACATGCGTGAGCTCAGCCTTCTCCCTGCCGAACCAACACGCGAGGGCTAAGGGCCTTTTGGAGGCAGAGGGAGCTGAGCCACTAAAACACGGCAACCAGAAAGGACCCAAGACACTCCCTGATGGTGGCACTACGTGGCCCACATGGCTGTCCCGAAGTTTCACCCAAAGCTTGCCCTCCAGGATGGCAGGTACTCGGACTGAGAATGGAGACGGGCTTGTGACCTGCCCGGGGCCTTGGGGCTGGTTAGAAAGGGCACCGCCCACCACCAGCAGACTCCCAAGCAGGTAACAGCAAACACCGACCTCCAAACCTGCCTCCATTGTCACCCAAAGCACTTCCGCTCAAAAGCTCCCCCTCGTAAGCAAGCACGTGTGACCAAAGGCGGACACACACTTCACGCAACTCCCCTAAGACACGAGCCCACTGCCGGCCAAGCCCCCTTCCATCTGGGCGCCCGGCGCAGAGCTGACTCAAAGGAACTTGGCCCCGCGCCTCGAGCCCCCAGGGTGGAGTCCCCCCAGAGGAAAGGATCCTGGCAAGCACGTAGGATCCCCAACCCGCACAGCCCCTCATGCAACCGTCCTGGCCCTGGCTCGCCGCCCCAGCCAAGGACGCGCTTGGCAAAGGGATAGGACATCCGGCATTTTGGCAATGTGATGATTTGGTGATACTGGCCAACACGGACAAGAGTCTCCTGAAGAACGATCACTGTGTCCGTCTGGTTTATTCCTCATACGCACCTATGGGGTCAACACCGTCACCCCCGTTTAGGCCGGGGCTCATTCTACCTGCTGAGCTGGTACCAGAGCTTACCAGCTCTTACCACAGAGCTGGTAAGCGGCTGGACTGAGGCCCAATCCTACCTCTGTCCACTCCCGGGGTGGTGGTCTTAATCGCTAAACTACCATTGAGTAAACTGGCCTCGTAAAGATACAAACTGGGTCCAAAACACATTCAGAGATTCCCACAACATGGCCACCCTGTCAAACACACAGAAAGAGATAATTTACTGAACTACTGACCTGCTTTGAGGCATTCTGTTCTCCACAGACAGACACGTGTGTGACCGTGTGTGCCCTTGAGTGTGTGTGTGTGTGTGTGTGTGTGTGTGTGTGTGTGTGAGCCTGAAGCTGTGTGTGCTGTGTGCGTCCCCTGCGAGCCCTGGGCCCCGCCTCAGCCTTGCGGGGGGCGAGGCAGACATTCGAGGGATGCTGGGAGGAATAGTGACCATGGACAATGATTTCTCAGGAGCTGGAAGCCACGGCCTCGGCAGAGAATCCATTTTAGTAACAAGAGAAGGGGAATAACGTGGCAAATTATAGTGTCTGACCAAATAAATTATTCCTTTCATTTTGCCATTTTGTTTGGAGGAGAGCTTTAAACCTCATCCCTGCGCACATTCAGCAAGTGCTTACTGAGCGGATTTGGCCGGAATTAATATGAATTTAACTTTCTTTTCTTTCCCAAGGCATGGAACTGGAGGAGAAACGGGGCAGGGCAGGCTCCTCTGGGCTGCGGGCTGGGTGAAGGTTTAATAGCTTCACAGACCTGTACGAGCTACAAGGGCAAAAGGATAAAACCTTTAATTGCTGCTTCCCAAAATAACCTCAGCCCGCCCGTAACAGGCTTCTGCTGGATTTTAATTCTTTTCACAGAGAAGGGAAAAAAGTCAGATTTGAATTTCTCAAGCCAACATATTTTCTGCAGGGTCCCGCCCTCAGCGTCTGTCTGGGGTTGAGAGCCCCACATCGCGGAGCCCGGGGGGCCGGGGGCTCAGACGAGAGGCTGGCCTCACCTGGCTGTCTCAGGGCCAAGTGAATCCTTCCTCAGAGAAGCCCGGGGCCATGTCCCAGCCTGCTGCCACTTCTGTAAGACAAAGGGGTGGTCGGACCAGATCCCCAAAGTCCTTTGGAGCTTTGAAAGTTCCAGAGGTCTTTGGACCTCATCCCCACTGACTTATTTTTTTAAGCATTTTTTAAAATGTTTATTTTTATTTATTTCTGGGGGGAGGGGGGGTGAGGTGGGCGGAGCAGGGAGAGAGGGAGACGCAGAATCCGAAGCAGGCTCCGGGCTCTGAGCTGTCGGCACAGAGTCTGACGCGGGGCTCAAACCCACGAACCGTGAGATCATGACCTAAGCTGAAGTCGGACGCTTCACCGACTGAGCGACCCAGGTGCACCCCCATTGACTTTTAAAAAAATCATTTAATTTTGAAAGTTGTGGTAAAATTTACATAGTACAGATTTTGCCATTTTAACCACGTTTAGGCGTGTAGTTCTGTGGCATTAAGCCCATTCACACAGTTATGCATCCACCTCCAGAACTTTCCACAGCTTCCCAAACTGAAAGTTTCTCCCCATTCAGCAACAACTCGCCAGTTCCCTCTCCCCCGGGCCCTGGCAATCACCATTCTACTTTCTGTCTCTGAGTTTGACTACTCTGGGTACCTCATATAAGTGCAATCACACAGTATTTGTCTTTTTGTGACTGGCTCACTTCACTTAGCTTATCACTAGGTGATAGTGTCCTCAAGGTCCATTCATGTGGTAGCGTGTGTTGGAATTTCCTTGCTTTTTAAGGATGAAGTATACACCTTTGTATGTATATACAACATTTTGCTTCTCCGTTCATAGGTCGGTGGACACGCAGATTGCTTCCGTATTTTGGCCGCTGTGACTAATGCTGCTGGGAACATGGGTGTGCCAGTATCTCTTCAAGACCCCGTTTTCCATTCCTTGGGGGATCACCAGAAGTGGGATTGCTGGATCATATGGCAATTCGATGCTTAACTTTTTGAGGAACCGCCATACTGTTTCCCGTGGTGGCTGCACTATCTTGCATTCCCACCAGCTGTGTACAAGGTTTCCAGTGTCTCCACATCCTTACCAACACTTGTTACAATTTGTGTTTCTTTGAGAATGGATATCCTGGTGGCTGTGAGTCCCCACTGACTCTTCATCACCAGCTTGGACGCAAGCAGAGGACCTCTCTCAGGTGGGCTGGGTTCACTATGTTGCCGGAAGTGTTGGCAGAAGCTTGCATTGGGCCACTCCACCCTAAAAGAAGACGGCAAGGGGGCCAGGACACCTCTGCCACAGGTTTGCGTTGCTGGCCTGGCTCCAGGTGAGTCCCTGAAGCACTCAACGGATCACCGACTCACTCAACAACCATTTGTTATGCACAGAGACAGGTGCTGTTCTGGGAACTAGGGACACACAACGGTCCCTCATGGACTCAAGATGAGAAAGCAAGACAGTAGGAGCTCCACTTGTCCTGGGATCCCGTGGTCCATGAGACTGAAGAGTGGGGCGATGGAACCTGAAGGGAAGTCTTCGTGAAGAATGTGCCCAGCAGTTGACGGGAGGGCAGAGGAAACTGGGAAAGGCTGCCTGGGTTGATCTGAAATGGGTTCCAAAGGTTATCACTGGGGACGACAATTACAGAAAGACGCGACTGCCTGATTCTCAAATCACTCCGCTGGGGGACATGCGGTGGAGAGGTTATACAGGCTTTGAAATCCGACAGAAGTGGGTCCAGATGCCCCTCTCTCACGTGTGTGAGCCGGGGCTCCTGGTCTCTCTGGGTCTCAGGTCCTTAACCTGTAAGATCGGAATATAGGAGATCCCCACCTTTTGCCGGGGGTTAGAGGCTAAAGTCTGTATGTGAGATTAAAAACACTCCATGGGGTGCCTGGGTGGCGCAGTCGGTTAAGCGTCCGACTTCAGCCAGGTCACGATCTCGCGGTCCGTGAGTTCGAGCCCCGCGTCGGGCTCTGGGCTGATGGCTCGGAGCCTGGAGCCTGCTTCCGATTCTGTGTGTCCCTCTCTCTCTGCCCCTCCCCCATTCATGCTCTGTCTCTCTCTGTCCCAAAAATAAATAAATGTTGAAAAAAAAATATTTAAAAAAAAAAATAAAAAAAATAAAAATAAAAATAAAAACACTCCAATAGCCCAAGTCCACCCTTGCCCACCTCAAGGGAAGCCCCACGGGGAGGGAGACCTGCTTCCTCACGAGTCCAGTTCACAGGCTCCTCCGTGTAAAGACGCGTGCTGTTTCCCCGGCCCCCCGCACTCAGCCAAGAAGCAACAGAGGGGGCTGGCTGCGTTCAGAAGCCTGTGCATGAAAACTTCGGGTGCGGAACCAGCAGGAGCTGGGAGTAAAAGCTCCGGCGCAGGAACTCATGACACAGGAGGCAAAGCGAACGTGACCTGAGACCAGCAGGTGTTCACCCGCCCTCCACTTCAAGCCAGCCCTGGCACTCCCGAGCGGAGGACTCCCAGACGAGGGCACTGCTTCAACCACACGCACGGTCTCCCCCTGTCCCGGTCTGTCCCCCTCCCCCATACAAGCTGAGTGTACTTACTTGGGTGTGGGCAGGTGCACACCAGCCACGGTTGTCCCTCCCGCCCCGCCCCGCCCCGCTGGGCCGGCCGTAAGAGCCACAGCGGTCTCTGGACGGAGCCTGGCCCCAGCCCAAGGCTCTGCTCTGTCATAACAAAGGCGGCCACCTCCCATCGTGCCCGGCAGCAAAGGCCTGTGGGGTTCTCACCCCCGGCATCCTGTCCCTCGCCGGATGCTGCTGGGCCACAGCGGGAGTGCAACTCTGAACCGTTGCGGCTCGTGTGGGGACGTCTGCGAACCAGCAGACACAGGAAGGAGGCGTCCCTGTGATCCGCCGCCTGGCATCCAAACATCTCCTGGCCGGCCAGGGCCAGGCCCGGTGGACAGAACACAGCCCAGGCTCTGCCTGGTTAATGGAGGCGAGGCCCCGAGGACGGCAGGACGCGCCAGAGACGGGCATGGGTAGGGGGGGCTGTGATCAAGGAAGGCTTCCCGGAGGGGGCAGGCGACAGATGAGGACACACATGCGTGAGGGCTGAAGTAACCACATGGCTCTTCTCAGGTCAGAGGCGTCTTAACTGTGAGGGCAGTTGAGTGGCTGCAGAGGTGGACAGGCCCAGGCCCAGGCCTCGGGCTTTATCTCGCAGGCCTGCGTTTCTAAAACCTGATCGAGGAACAGATTCCTTCTAAAGGGAACAAGTTCTTTCAGACCCTGAGTAGTGGCTTAAGTTTTTCCCAAAGCCCCAAATCACACACACACATGTGGTGCCAGAGGCCTGTGGACTCCACCTCGGGAAGTGCTATGCAGACAGCCCCCCAGGGGGGTGTAGCGCACAAGGGAGCGCGAGCCCTGTGGTGTCACTGTGGCTTGGACGGCAGGCTGCGGGGACAACTTAGTTCACAGCAAGGACCCCCAGGGTGGGCTCACACTCACAAAGGCCACCTAGAATGTCTCCCGGAAGCTAGTTTGGGAGGGGCTGCTGTAGGCCTGAGGGAGGAGGGAAAGGGTTTCCAGGCAGAGAGAGAGAGAGAGAGAGAGAGAGAGAGAGTCAGGGGCGCGCTGGCCAGTGGAGAGTATCTGGAACATCACTCTGGAGCCACAGTTTCGTCATCTGTGAGCCACAACGCTCAGGGGTGGAAGAGCCAATGCTCACAGGGGAGCCTGGGGACCACCAGCTTCCTCGGGGGACAGCCGTTCATGTGAGGAAAGGGGCTCTATGGCCTTGGGGATGGAGTGCTGCCAGAGACACCACCCCAGAAAGCTACCTTTGAGAGAGCCAAGAGCAGTCAAGATTCACATCCGCCCACTGTTCCCATTGCCCTGCCTCTGGGCTCCAGGAAAACACAAATTATTGTTCACTCCCCTACTCCTGCCTCCCTCTCACCCTATTCACGTCTCCCACGGGACAGCCTGCCTAACAGTATACTCGGGTGTTCACATTCTCATCGTCCTTATTTGCATGCCTTATCTCCTCCCACCAGCTGTGTGACTTGGGGTAAGTGAGTTAACCTCTCTGAACCCAAGTTCCACTACTGGTTTGGCTACACTATGACCTCCCACTGTAATATGTTAAAGAAAAGGTCACTCCAATGTTAATCACCCAAGGTATGAACCTTTAGATTTCTGGAGTCTATAAATCAGAAAAGTCTATTTTTTTCTTTATTATGATAAAGTTAATTCAGGGCGCCTGGGTGGCTCGGCCGGTTAAGCGTCCAACTTCGACTCAGGTCATGATCTCGCGGTTCATGAGTTCGAGCCCCTCGTCGGGCTCTGTGCTGCCAGCTTGGAGCCTGGAGCCTGCTTCGGATTCTGTGTCTCCCTCTCTTTCTGTCCCTCTCCCACTTGCACGGTCTCTCTCTCTCTCTCTCTCTCAAAAATAAACATTTAAAAAAATGTTTTTTAATTTAAAGTTAATTCACCATAGAACTCCATCAGTTAACTAACTGCCTTTGTGTACAGAAAATATGGATGTTCTGATCTGTGTATGGTTCTTATAGGAATGGGGCGAATTATATAGCAACATGGACAGCAAAGGGCCAGTACATGTGTAAAATCCTCACGTGGGCACAGATGGTGGGTACAGGGAGGAAAGCCCTCTCTTAGCCTACACCGCTGGCATGGCCCTTTCCCTCCATGCCTGCAAGAATCCGCTGGGCTCAGCTTCCATGCACTGGCTAAGCTCCCTGCCAGCCACTTACCCACCAACATTCCCCAGACCCTGCCCCGGGGCCTGCGTCTCCTCTCCAGAGCCCACAGCCCTGGGGGGCAAAGCAAGGACTTCTGGGAAGAAAACCGGAGAAGCAGTCTGTACCCTGCCTCCCAATTCCAAGTGTTGCACTGCCGTCCCCAGGCCACCCACTTTTGTGTGCACCCACATCCCACGGCAGAACTGCCACAAGCGGGCAGATCAGAAGGGATGTTAAGTTATGCACGAGTCCTCCCCCGCCGGCCAGCTCACGACCAAACACTCCTTGGTGTTAAAGCAAACTTCGGCATCTACTGGCCAAGAGGTGTCCCTCTCTGCTTCTCCCATGCTTGCCCCGTGATTGGAAACTGCACCCAGAAGTGGAGGCTGATTGAATGATGGCGGGGCGGGGGGATCCTCTCTCCTCCAGCCCCCACGTAGCTCCTGTCCCTTCCCCCCACAGGATGGCTAAATTTATAGATTTGGGATTGCTGTAAATTATAATGTAATTATACTGCACCAGGGGCAGCTTCCCACGGCAGAAATTAAAAAGCAATTCAGGTAAATGATCTTTAGCTACAGCAGAGCGTCCCTGCAGAACTCATTAAGTCCAGGGACCAAACGGCATACCAAAGACAGCGTGCAGCCTGCTCCCTGTCAAATGCCGCCTCACCTTGGAAACACAAGGCCACGGGCGGGGGCAGGAGTAGGTCCCTCCTGGGACGCCCCGCCTGCCCGCCCTTCACCTGGCCCTCACTGCAGACTGCATACACCTGTCCGGGTATCTCCCACAACATCCTTTTGACCTGCCAGCTCTGGACCACTCTGTGGAGATGAACATTTGGGGGTACCTGCAGAAGAGCCAGGGTAAGAGGCAGAACAAAATGGGATTGGAGCGTGTTTAAAATAAAGTCGAACGGGAAATTAACCATCTTGGTTGCATTAATATCATTTCCTCTGAAGCTTTGAATTCCCAAAGCCCAGGGAGTTGCTTCTTTTGTTGTTTCGTTTTGTTTTCGCTCTTTCATTTCCTCACTTGAACCTGACACTGAAAGAGAAATGACTGCATAGAACACAAGCCCCGGAAAGACAAGCTAACACGGCAATGATGTGAAGCGGAAGCAGAGGAGAACGTGACCGTGTTCTTCCATCCAACGTGCTTTAACAATCAGAAAAATGATAAACATGAAATTCACAAAAGCATTCCTGTTAGCAGTCCTTATGACCTTCAGCCGCGTCCTGGGGTGGGGGGTGACACTGTCTCTCTTGATCATAACTGTGCCAATTATGTGACCATAATTGTACACAGGGGTCCTTATGATGGAGGCGAGGTTCGGGAGTTGGGGGGACGTAAAGATTCGGGAGTCCTGAGGCCGACCCAGCGGTGGCTTGCTAAGGTGCTTCCAAAAGGCCATTGTGCCCACGTGCCTTGAACCGCAGCCCATATCCCTGCTGTCTCAAGCACCTACTGTATGCGGGGCGCGGCACCCATGGCATGGTGCGGGGACCAGCGGCCTTCTGGAAGGCTGCTCTCTCCCCTCATACTTGTGTGAGAGTAACCCCCGCTGGGCACTTTTCCAAATGCTTCGCTGATGATCACTGAACCCTTGCAATAATCCATTCACATGCCAGCTGGGTGCTTTACAGATGGGACACCGAGGCCCCGAGAGGCCACACCACTGGCCCCAAGTCCTGTTCCGCTGGTCAGGGGCAGAGCAGGCACATGAACTAAGCTGGGCCTTAGCCATAGCAGCCTCGTCACCAAGCTGAAGGCGTGGGACACAGCAAAGCCTGGTGGACCAGCAGCCAGATTCCCTGAGGCCACTCTCTCCCCTGCCCCACGGAGTCGAAGCCTGAGAACACCCGCCAGGCACCATGGGGGGTGGCCCGGCCTAGAGGAGGCTGCACGTGACCCAGCCCCTCTGATGTCCAGCTGGGAAGTCCTGGACAGGTCACCCACCAGGAAGGAGCCGTGGCTTCCCCACCTGTAAAATGGAATCACACCTGCCTCTGGGGGTCATGGCACAGACTTAAAGTCACCTTGCAAAGGGCCAATTGGGCTAAAGCAGGAAAAGGGTCTTTTCCAAATAGCTGTTAATAGTCTAAGTCAGCCTTCCCTCCACTTAACAAGGAGGAAAAGGTGGGGGGTGGGGCAGATCGCCTGGGGTCAGGCTGCCCACTGAGAGTGCCGGTGTCTTCCTCGACCTACCCGGACCCTCTCCTCCTCCTCATGTCCAGCCCTCAGCTGGCATCCAGGCAGACCCCACGACACAGCGGGGAGGCCGGGCCTGGCAGTGGGAGGTGTGAGCCACTGGACGCCCCGGGGGGCACAGATTGACCAGCCCCTCTGTGGGTTTGACAGCCGAGGCTAGAGTGAGGGTCCCACTCGGTCGTCTTAAATGCCGGATCTACCAGTTTCTTCCACGGTAGAAGTTCACTCATTACGCTGCTTGGCTGAGCCACAGGCCCACCCCTAATATGGATATTTTTCTCCCGACATGCAGTCAAAATAGGAAAACACATCACATACCAGGCCTAGTAAACGCGATCCCCGAAGTCCAGGAGCCAGCGAACCACCCGGCCGGCCACCCCTTGGCAACACTCGCAACCCGCCCACCTTGCCGCGCACAGACGCCTCCAGGAAACACACCCCTGTCGAGCCTGGGCAGTAGCACTCAGCAGGCCACACCAAGACAGGCTGCCGGTCAGGAAGGAGCACACACACTGTTCCCATTTCCCCGGGGTGGGTTCGGGGGGAGAGGCGGGGTGCTCCCGCGTCTTGGCCAGGCGTCTGGAACCACAGGGAGGCCGCACACTAGTCACTGAGTCGGCGCACGGCAACCCCTTCGAGAGGCCTCCTGGTCCCAGGCAGACCGAGAAAACACGTACTGAAGCCACCGCGGCCAGTCGCGCCCCTGGCCACTCAGGGCTGCACAGCCGGCTAGGACCCCTGGAGCTGCCGGGCAGCCCATCCTGCCTGCCCGCTCCACTCCAACGGGACATTGGAGCATCTGTTTAAGAAAGCCAGTCCCCCACCCCGCCCCTGGCCACAGAAAGTGAGCTACCACCCACCCCCCCACCCAGAACCCACACCCACACCCACTGAAGTTTCTGCCTCTGTGAAAGGAGAATTCGCACCGAGAGACACGGGCACTGGCACCACACGTACATGCCTACCGGCCTGGTGGCCGTGTCTGCACGTCCTCCTGGGGCCCCCACGTCCACGGCCGGCCTACCTGGGGGTGGTGGGGCCAAGAGCCCACCCGGGAGAGCCTCAAGGCAGCCCCTCTGCCTCCCTGCCACCAGCTCCTCTTTCTCGAGCTCAGCCTCTGACGTTATCGCCTGGAGAGGGGACTAATGCTCACCAGCTGCCTGGTGTTTAACCCTCTGTGGCTTCCAGGATGTCCGACCGGGAGGAAAGCTCTCAGTCACCCCAACTGGGGCCCCCGAGCCGAGTCGCCGTGACTTCGGCAAATACGAGGACAACGGCCGAGAGCTCACACGAGATGAGGGAATGGGCGCTCAGTGAGTGAGAGAAAGAGAAACTTCCAAAACCCACCTGCGTTCCACTGTCCTGACTCTCAGGGAGCGAGAGGGAACGTAAACTCAGCTGAGAAAAGCAGACAGCAGGCGAGAGGGACCGGCCTAGATCTTTCTTGACAACCCTAGTGTTTCTAGCGTGTGATGCTTCAGGAGACGCTGGGGAGGTTTCATCCAGCAAAACAGTCAGCAGAGCTCACATTCACATCATCTCAGCTGCCACCCTTCCCTCTGCCCATGCTCATGTTCTGTTCTCTATGCTCCATTATTCTGCCTGGTGAACCCCTCTTCATCCCTCAAGACCCAGCTCGAGCACACCTCCTCCAGGAAGCCTTCCCAGTCTTTCCTCCCTCAGGGGAGGAAAAAGTGCCCAGACCTGGGCTCTCTCAAAGCCTTTAACCACACCGAGCCCCTAACGATGTGCTACTCCATCCCTCTTCCCACCTGGGGAGTTCCTCAGGGGCTTGGACGGCGGGGTATTTGCACGGTGCCTGGCACCACGATGCATACTTGCAAATAGATGAAGAAACTTCTGGTCTCAGAGTCCCTAAGATTTATGAGGGGTTAAAAAAAAGAAGAGGTGGATAGGGAATATAAAAGCATTCTCCATTACCAGCATTCTGTCACTCTGAATTGTCTATTACCAGCACTTTTAAAGTGTAGCACAAATCTCACCCACCCGGAGGTCACTCACCACTTAGGCAATCTATACCAACTGTGACCCAGAAAGAGACAAGAAGCCGCTGAGCCCCAAACCTACACCTCAGAGGCCTTGCACCCAGCAATGTGTAAATCATCCACAGAAGAGATTCTTAAGCCCTTACTCGGTGCCCCTGGATTCTTGGGCAGAAACAATTCTGGGGCGCCGGGGTGGCTCAGTAGGTTGAGCATCCGACTTCTGCTCCGGTCATGATCTCGCAGTCCGAGAGTTTGAGCCCCGCATCAGGCTCTGTGCTGATGGCTCGGAGCCTGGAGCCTGCTTCGGATTCTGTGTCTCCCTCTCTCTGCCCCTCCCCGCTCACACTGTGTCTCTCTTTCAAAAATAAATAAACATTAAAAAAAAAACAATTCTAACAGATTTCTATGTTTTCCCAGCACATAAACTGGGAGCGGGCAAAAGTTAAAGAAGGCAGGGAGTTGGGGCTACTCCAGACAAGCACGTTATCAGCAGAAGGTAGAGGAGGAGGCCGTGCTATGAAGGAAGAGGCGCCTGCACCCAGGGCTCAGACAGACTCAAGTTCAAGTCCTGGCTGCACCACTTGATATCCGGGTGGCCTTGGCAACATGCTAACCAGTAGGCCTTCCATAAACATCCAAATGCTTTTTGAATTAAACAGAATTGACTAATTGAATTTGGCCCAGAAGGAGCCTTGGGATTGAGAGGCAGAGGGCCTAAAGGAAAATATGGGGGTGGGGTGGGAGAGGTCCCCTGCAGAGACTTGCTGGGAGCCAGACAAACTCGGAAGGCTCAGAAGTGCTTTGTGCTTGGGTGGGGGTGTGGGGAGGGAGCAGGGGCGGGGGGCAGGGAGAGACACACACAGCACATTAGCAAATCCTACCCAGGGGACACTCCTGCTCCCACCTGCAGAGCCCCCACTCTGTAAGGAGTTAGCAGGGCCTGCCACTTGGCTCTGCACTAAATGCCCGAGACTTTCAGCACCAGCTGAGGCCTCAGCCGGCTGAAAAGGGCAGCAGACTCTCTTCTCTCTGCTTTGGGCCTGTGGTACCTACACACTCCTTCCCGGGACTGCTTACGGAGGCAGATCTCTTTTCTTCTTAGAGATTTCTTCTGGGATGGAAGGGGGGAAAAAACCCGAAGGCAAAAACCCCAAAACAACTCCCGGATGCACCCAAGGGCAGCCCTGGTATCAGACTCAGGCCTGTGCATCCCAGGGTGGGTGCTGTCACCCTTCACCACCGTCCCAGGCCAAGAGAGGCACTGCCACCCCCCACAGGGATGGGTGCTGGGCTCTTTGGAGTTTTTTGGCTCTGACTACCTCTTGTCTGCAAGGGGATGGACCCTAAGGCTCAAGCAGCCCTCATCTCTACCTGAAAGTGCAGCCCTTGAATCAAAGGCAGAATGCCTAGAGAGGCAGGGGGCAGGGGAGGAGAGTGGGCTTTGAACCCAGAACCCTGTCAGATTCTAGTTCACTCTTTGCTCCTCATGGTGAGCCTGTGGGCAGACTGGAGGGCTCCTCCTGGCCTCGTGTACAACAGGCGGCACAAATCCCCTTAAGTTTCCATCATATACAAGTGAAGGTTGGTGATGCTATCTCCTGGGAGGACGCCCTGGGGGCATCGGGGGGGGGGTGTAGAAGTGGGTGCAGAGACGGCCATTTTGCATCCAGAAGTCTGAGGGCAGGCAGCCCTTGGGGTAAGTGGGTCTGAGTGTAAGAGTCATGGAGCAGAGACAGCTGAGAAGGTAGGACCCCCAGGTGAGACCAAGGTGGACTGTGGTGAGGGGCAAGCAAGCCCCTGGGACCCTGGGCCAAGGGAGAAGGGAGAGGGTATGTGACCATGCCAGGGCACGTGGTGTCCAGAAGGCAGGGAAGGGAGGGCCGGGGGCGTGAGACCAAGCTCTGGTGAGTCCATAGAGCAGGCATGAAGACCACCCCCGTGGACTGAGCAGCATGGGAACCTCATGGAGCCATCTGGGTGAAGGGATGGGGCACGGTCCTGAGGGGTGTGGCTTATAGACAGGGAACAGAGACAGTTCTGTCAAGGAAGGGGAAGAGAGAAAATGCAGCCAGAAGGCAGATGGGACTAAGGGGTGAGGGGGCTTCAAGGAGACACCCCCATGGAGGTGTTAGGGTGGCTTTGTACCATGGCAATGAGGCGAAGCCCACACTTCATTTCTAAGAACTCCCTTGTCAGTGGGTTCCAGGTTAGGGCTGGCCACAGCTGAGATCCACGAGGTCTGGAGGAAGGATGGGGGTACAGCACGGTCCTCTTTCACGGCGGGGGCAAAGTCACAGTGTTTTTCATCACAATCATTCCTTCACGGTGCTGTCCATTCCGTGAGCCAATATATTTCCCCATGACAAAAGCCAGTGTTTCGAAACGATGGCACAAAATAAGGCGTGGGTACAAAAATACCCGTTCACAGTACAAGAGAGACCAGTGGATTTTAGCGAACAAAAAAGGGAAAGGTCTTTGATCTGGTTTCGGATTTCATGTCGCAAGTAACCTTAAGAAACAACCATGTGTCAAGTTTCCGTGTAGTATCAAAGGAGAGTATCTACAATCAGCAGCGGAACAGACTTTCGAACCGCCCTCCCTTTTCTAACTGCTTTGTGTGAGGCCAGATCTCCTCCACATATTTCAAGCAAAAGAGCACATTGCTGTAGACGTGTCTACGCAGAAGCATGCATGCGGCCCTCCAGCTGCCTCCCGTTAGGCCAGACAGGACAGAGGTTTACAAAAGCGTGATCCCACCCTTCTCGCTTTCTTATTTTGGAAAATAGTTATTTTTGATAAAAATAACGGGTTTACCTTCGTCAATTTTAAATGGATTAAAAATTAAAACATTTAAAAGTTTTCTGGCCTTAAAATTTCTAAGGAAGGTAGGGGCGCCTGGGTGGCTCAGTCGGTTTAAGCATCCGACTTCCGCTCAGGTCATGATCTCACGGTTCATCGAGCCCCGAGTCAGGCTCTGTGCCGACAGCTCAGAGCCTGGAACCTGCTTCAGATTCTGTGTCTCCCCCTCTCTCTGCCCCTCCCTGGCTTGTGCTCTCTCTTGCTGTCTCTCAAAAATAAATAAACATTGAAAAAAATTCTTTTTAAATTTCTACAAAGGTAAATATATATATACATATATATTTATATGTAAATATATATATATATATTTAAAAGTTTATGTGTTTTTTTTTTAATTTTTTTTTTTCAACGTTTATTTATTTTTGGGACAGAGAGAGACAGAGCATGAACGGGGGAGGGGCAGAGAGAGAGGGAGACACAGAATCGGAAACAGGCTCCAGGCTCTGAGCCATCAGCCCAGAGCCTGACGCGGGGCTCGAACTCACGGACCGCGAGATCGTGACCTGGCTGAAGTCGGACGCTTAACCGACTGCGCCACCCAGGCGCCCCTCAAAAGTTTATGTGTTTTTGAGAGAGAGCACAAGTGAGGGAAGGGCAGAGAGAGGGGGAGACAGGATCTGAAGCAGGCTCCGAGCTGACAGCAACGAACCCGATGTGGGTCTCAAACTCAGGAACCTCGAGATCATGACCTGAGCCAAAGTTGGGTGCTCAACCGACTGAGCCACCCGGGGTGCCCCTCTAGCAAGACAAATATTGATAGATACGACCCACATGAAGAGCTGTTCTCTGGGGTCCTCTCCTGGGGGAATTTATTTGGGGAAATTCTCCTGGGGAATTTTTAATGGATTAACCAGTTCGGGATGCAAGGTGGGCAGCCAGCCCCTCCCGCTCCCACGGAGCTCCTAGAGCGGGACAAATATAAGCTCTAACTGTCCCCACGGGTTCCATCCAGTGTGTCCACACTCTCGCCTGTGTCCCACCCGGCCTTCCCTCTCACTGACCTTCCGGTGACTCTGGCCACAGCCCTCCAGAGATTTCAAGACTCCCCCAGCTAATGGTCCCAGCTGGGTGCGGCTGGTGCCATCAGGACCCCTGTCCCGTGTCACTCACCGTGGCTCTGCTCCCCTGACCGGACTGTAACTGGTACGGGGGTGGGTGTCTGGGGGAACATGTGGAAATGGCCCTGCAGGGACAAGCAGCGGGGAGGAGAGCAGAGGAGGGCGTCCCAGGGAGAGGGAGAGTGGCACAGTGGCACAGGCACCAGGGGAGCCACCGCCCACTGAGGTGCCCTCCACTGATGGGGGAGGGGAGCCGGGGGCGGACGGTGGCGGTCTAGAAGGCGGCAGGCAGGTTTAACTCAGTCCCACCCTCAACTTTGGGATGCGGTGATTTGCAGCCACTGTTGCGGAGGCCGCGGCTCCATAAAGGCAGAGAGGCCCGATGGCCGAGCCGCCTTCTCTCCCAGGCTTCATTGTGGTTTTTTATGAGTAAACATTTCTCGATAAAGACTTACTGTCTGCAGAGACCCCTTTATACCCCAAAGGTAAGGGTTTAAGTGGCCTTATAACTGCCGTTACTTATCTTTACAACGGCTAAAAGGAGTCTGCTCAAGAACAGGAGCTTTCGTTTCACTGTATATATTTTTAGTGACTGGTTATAAATCAGGCGCATCCCTGGGGCTCAGGGTCTGGGGTCTCCTCCATTCCAGAAGGCCAGTCTAGGAGAACCGTCCCTGCTCCCCCGTCCCTGGTTCTCAGGACTTGTGGCACAGGCCTCAAGAAGGCAGGACACGGGCCCTTGTGTCTGATGACGCACCGAGGGGATCTTCGGGTCCCTCAGGCGTGTTTCTGGGCCCTTCTTTGAGCAGCAGTCTCTTTCCCGTCGTCCTGTGCTCCTTCCCATCACACCTACTCGCTCAACACAGCCTCTGACGAACTCATTCCAACTAAGGCACTGAGGTCTGACAACAGCCAAATCCCTTGCCTCCGTTTGGAGAAGCATCCATTGTACCACACTCACGTTTGCTGGAGATGAATCCGAATTCCTCTCTAATGACCAAATCGCAGAGAGGGACACAGCAAAGGATTCCCAACCCCCCCCCCCCCGGAATTGCCCTCTGCAAGCACCCACCACCGCCATCTCCAGGTAGCAGATGCTTCCCACTCATATCCCCCATGCCCTTACGGCTCTGGCGCGTTCACCCAACTTCCAGGCACCAGCACCTGTCGTTAACTGGGGGATTTCTCTGCCTCCCAAGCCCCCTTTGCCTGACAACAGGATAGGCCGGAAGTGCCAGAGGGGCCCTCAAGCGAAGACTGACAGGGGTTGGCATTTAGACTTGGCTCTCTTGCCCCTTGGGTGGGATAGATCTCGCGGGGTCCCGGAGCCTCCCCCAGGATGAAAGGTAACTGGCTTGCTAAGGTGCCCTCCTTCTCCTGCGTCCGCTCCCCTGTCCCCTCCCTGCACCTCCAAACAGATCACGTGTGCCGGAATCCTCACTGCAGAGGCTCTAGGCATTGCAACTGGGACGCCACGTGTGCAAGGAGTCTCAAATCCGGGGCACAGTCTGAGGGCCGGGGAGGCTGGGGGTGACTTCCTTCTCAGGACGAGGTGGCCCAGGGGGCTGGCACAGCCCGGTGATCCGGTAGGGAGGAGACTGTACCCAAGAAAGGCAGGATGCAGTGGGGGCCGGGGTGGGAAGGGGGCACCAAAGGATGAAGGACCAGATGCGTCTGTGCACACAAGACCCTGGGCAAGAGAACGAGCCAGCAGGCTTGTGAAGTGGCTTGGGGCAGCCACGCAGCTGCGAAGTCCTTTTTTCTTCAGCAGGCTTCATGCCCAGTGTGGAGCCCAACACGGGGCTCGAACTCACGACCCCGATATCAAGAGTCAGATGCTTAACGGGCTGAGCCCCCCAGGCGCCCACCCCCCGCCAGCTGGGAAACTCTTGCACAAGCAGGGCCAAGAGTCTCAGTCTGACCCTGGGCTTGATTCTCTCACTCCCAAGGCACAACCCAGCTGAGGGGATCGGGCTGTTCCCTGTGTGCAGCCGGGCCGGTTCTAGGATGGGGGAAGCTCAAGGCCAGGCGGGCCGGCTGCCACATCTCCACCCAGTACCCACGCCACCCCCACCTCCTCTGGGAAAAACTTTCAAAGGCCACTCTTGCCCTCCCCACAGCCCCAAAGCAACGGAGTTCCTAGAATCACCGCACGGGCACAGGGAAGCACTGACTCTGTTTTTTCTTTGATTCCGTTTTTTTAAGATCCCAGAAGCTTCTGATTCCTCCCTGGGGACACATGCACAGAAACCACGTCTGACCACCCACAGCCCTGCCAGGACATTTGGTCAGCGTTAGTGACGCGCAGGCACCAGCAGGGGAGTTCCAACGCCTTACGTCCCGTGGCACACTGAGAATCCTTCCGCACGCTCCCACAGATGTCACACGGGGATGGGCGGTGGCCACCAAGGAACAGAGGGCTTGTGTGTCCGAGTTCAGCGCCCTCCCCCACCCCCACAGAACAAGGCCACGCGCTCCCACAGGTGGGAGCCAGGTCGGGCCTGGCAATCCACTACCAGAATAATGACCCCTGCTTTCAGCCTCCACCTGACAGACGGTTCTCGCCTTCACTGCCACACCAGAGTGGAGGACGGGGTGCACAGACCGGCCGAGGTGAGGGGAGAGCTCCCCTGGGCCAGCTCTGAGCATGATGGCTCAGGAGGAACGTTCCAGAAACAAGGAGAGAGGACAGAGCCTGCATGTCAAGGATGCGGCTGGGGGAAAGGGGATCCCAGCAGCCTGAAGGCCTAGGGTGACATTCCCCAGGCAGAGGCCACGGGCTCCCCCAATGTCTCCCTCAGAGCTGGAAATGCCCCCAGAGGCCCACTCTGGGGTGATGGCTCAGAAACATAGAAAGGGCTTGAGATCCCCCGTGCTGGCACTGCAGTTGGCTCTTCCAGGGCCCCCATGAGAACAGCCCAGTTGTGGGGCCTCCGCCTCAGTCCTGAGCTCAGCCCCACCAGGGAGGGCATGCCAGCCCCACGCTACGGACCGAGGAACTGCCCCCGTGTCCTCGGCGCTCAGGGCCCAGGGCGTCTGGCCCCAGAGGCCCCACCGCCACCACTCGGGCTGGATCCTGGCTTCTCCACACGGGTGGCCAGCCGGGCCGTGGTGCAGGTGAGCGCCCCACCCCGTAGTGCGGGGGTGACCCGGGGCCAACTCACCAGCCTTTCCTCCCCCAGCAGCGGAAGCGGTTTCCACTCTGCCTCACCAGCACATCTAAAAGAGGCAGTGGCTTCCACATCCTTGGGAAACACAGGCGAGCCCGGTCTCCCCGGCTGGAGGACCCAGGCGCCATTCTCCGCAGCGTGGTCATGTCTTCGGGTACTTCCGGTCCCGCCCGCCCAGGCCGTCAGTTCTGGAAGAACGGGACCCTGCTCAGGGCTGCTGCATTTGCACGGGGGCCTGACACCCTGCTCTCAGGGAGAAGTGTCTCCTTCCAGGCGACTCGAGCAAATGTCCAGGGCATCTAGTGGCATCTAGAACACTGATCAGCACACACGAGGCCCTCAATGAATGCCATATGCGCAAAGACGGAAGAGAGGCAGGGTGGCAGACAGAGAGGGAAGGAGGGAGGGGGGTCTGACAAGCAGAGAAATCCAGCAGGAATCACCTGCATTTTGTTTGTGGGGATGGGACGCCTCAAGTCACAGGATGCCAGTCAATCTAGCAAAAGTGCAAGTTTATTCTGGATGTCCCTCCCCCGCTCAAAGCCCTTCCATGGCTCCCTACTACGCATGGTCCAAATTCCTCTGCAGGGCATTCAAGGTTCCCTACAGCCATTCAGAACTCCCTTTCCAACTGCAGCTTCCCTCCTACCCTTTTGTGTGAAGCCTCCCCTCCAGCAGATGCTCTGGTCCCTACCCTGCACGTGCACCCTCGCATCCTCGCCCCCAGACCTCTGCTCACATCCCCTTCTCAGGACCCTCCCCCACATGTCCCGCCTTCGAGAAACCCTCCTGAGTGGCACCTACCTCCGGAACTTTCCGTCACTTCCCTAAGGCTTTCACTTGGCACTTCTCGAAACACTTCCTGTTCCCCCATGGGCAGCTCAAAAGGACAATGAGTGACCAGGTGACTCCAGATGCAGCCCAGAGGAGGAGGCCCCGGGAAGGGATGACCGGAGGAGTGCTCCCTGTTTCTGAAGAGCCAGAGCTCCGACCCCATCCACTGGCGAGTGTCTACAGGTTCCAGGAGCCCCTAAGGTGTCCCCCTCCTGTCAACTGGCTGAAGAGAGGTGGACATTTTTATTTGGCCTGCCCAGCACCACCCGGGGCCCATTCTCCCATGCACAGTCCTTACAGTCAGGGAGGCTGACCCTCCCCAGACCGCCAGGTGTCCATAACAGCACATGGTCTGGTCACGGTGACTGGCGCACAGGGCACAGGGCGTCCAAGCCAGGACGAGGAGAAGATGCCCCGGACTTTTGCTAGAGTCACCTGGAAGGAGATACTTCTCTGTGAAAGCAGGCTGTCGGGCCCATGTACACCCGCAGCAGCTCCTGGCAGCCAGTGATTAGAAGATGCCTGCATGGCGACCGAGGGGAAAGCCAACCAAGAGCGTGCAGACTTTGTCCCAAAGACATCCCTGGAACCTCAAGTTCAGCTGGCTGTGGCTTCCCAGTTATGGAAGCCGAGAACTCCATGTAGCTTTGGAGGGTCTGAGTGGGCTTCTGTCACTTGCAATTGAGTGACTTGGTTTCCATCAGAGAAGAGCCATCCTTTCAGGCCTAGGTCTTCCTAGATCCTCATAGATCGCAAATGTCCCTCTTGGGGTTCAGTTTAAGCTGGCTGCCCGTCCTCCACCAGCCTGAGGGGGAGCACAGGGTTGGGGAGAGGGGTTCCTGGGATTCTGGAGCCACAGGCTGGGACTCACTGAGGACAGGGTGAAGCCATGGGGTCGAGGGAGGGAAGACAGTGGAGGGAAGGAGGAAACCGGGGACTCTGGGCCAGGACAGCGAAGGTGGGAGGGTGCACCCGATGACTGCCACTCCTGCCACACAGCTGGGTATGCCCCCCCACCGCCCACCCCAGGAGCTGCAACCTGCCTGACACCCACCCTGTGCAGATGCTGTTCCGAAGGGGGCCTGGGACAGCGCTCACAGGTTGGGGACCCCAAGCGTGAGCTGGGAACACCACTGATTCGCTAAGGCCCACCCACCCTGGGCACCGCACCCCTGGCGCTGGCTTGGGTGCCCCAGATCTGCTTCTTACCGGACCTGTCGCACGCTCACTGTGCGGCCTTGGCAAAACATTCCCCTCTTTGGGCCTCAGTGGGCCTCATGGCCCCTGAGGCTCCGCCCTCTCAGAAGCACAGAAGAATCTGGCCCTCTCCAGCCGAGGGCATCACCGAGCCCTGAGCCCCGGCCCTTCCCAGCAAAGCATTTGATTTCAAGCAGGACAGGGCCGGGCACCTCCCTGCCGCCCCCTGGGGCTCATCTCCCTGGAGAAGCAGGTGGGCCTGGCGGGGCACCCTGGCTCGCAGGCTGGCCATCTCTCCCAGCCCTGCCTGACCCCGGCAGCGCCTGCCGCTGCAGGGCCCACAATGCCTGCCACAATCAATTATGCAGAGACCGAGGGAGGACGGGATCTGGTGATAAAGGACTGGAAGTTAGCTGGAGGCTGGTGCTCTTTCTAAAGTGATTTACTCAGCTCCCTCCACACTCACACCCTTAATGTAATTATTTACTTTGTCATTAAACACCCTCCTTCCACTCCAATTATTTTTAGAGCTTCTGGAGCCTATAGAATTGGCTGGGGAGGCTGCTCATTGGCCAGGGGAGCTGGGTCCTCCCTGAGGGGCAGCATCGCTCACGCAGCCTGGGGACTCCTGGGGACTCACACTGGGGTTGCAGGCCTCACCCAGGCCTGCACCTGGTCATCCCTAACTTCCCCCCTCTCTTCTTCCCTCCCTCCCTTCCCTCCTCCTTCCTTGCTCCCTCCCTCCCTTCCTTTTTAAAACGGAGATATAATTCACATACCATAAAATTCACCCTTTGGAAGGATACAATTCAGTGGTTTTAACTATATCCACACGGTTGTGCAACCATCACCACAATCTAATTCCAGAACACATCATCACCCAAAAAGGAACTCCATATCCATTAGCAATCTCTCCCCGTTCCCTCCTCCCTTCTACTTTCCGCCTCTAGAGATTTGCCCACTCAAGACAGCGACATAAACGGAGTCATACAATATGGGTCATCAAGGTTCGTACATGCTGAAGCACGAGTCACTATTTCCTTCCTTTTTACAGCTGAATAATATTCCATATGCACGAGAATATACTACGTTTTGTTCATCCGTTAGCTAACGGACTTCTGGGCTATTTCCATTTGGGGGGCTTTTCTGAATCATGTCACTGTGAACATCAGTAGACAGGTTTCGGTGCACTGTTTCCAGTTCTCTGGGGTCTGTCTACCTAAGAACGGATCACTGTCTCTCCAGCCCTCCTCTCCATCCCATCCTAGGCTCACAGCTGGGAAAGTTGGGGCCTGGAAGGTCAGCGCTGCTGCGGGAGGCTGGAAAGTTCCGCACTCCTCTGGCCGCTAATGATACAGCCAGGAGCTGCCCCCGGCCCGCTCAGGCAGGCGATGCCACTATCCCGTCGCCCATAAGCCAGACCCTCATGCCCCACACAGACGGCCAGATGAGCGTCATCACCCCCATTTCGCAGATGAGGCAAGGACAGCCCATGTTCATACGTGGGTGTGAACCCACGCCTGCCTGTCTCTAACTGAAGGTCCCCGTTGCTTTCCTTGTCCCCAACACGGCCAGGAGAGATGTGACCGGTGTGTAGACTCAGGGGTCCTACCTGTGTCCAGCCTCAGAACTTGCAGAGGTAGCAAAGTGCATGTTCGTCAGTCTGTACCTCCCTTTCTGACCTTTGTCCCGTGAGTCAGCCCCAGGTACCCCAATACCCTCAGGCTGTCACTGGGCAGAGGCCTGGCACCTGGTAACCCAGGTCACACAGGGGGATCTAGGACAACATGGGCCTCTGCACAAACTTGCAGGCAAGGTGACAGCTGAAGGGTCAATTTCAGGCACTCGGCTGGGGCGTGGTCTCCTGCCTTCACCACCATCACACCACGCAGGACCCCCGGCTCTGCCGTGCATGAGGCTTCCCCCTGAATGTTCCTTCATTTCCAGAATGGCGGGAATTGAGGAAGGTGTAAAGTCTGTGCCTGATGTCCTCTGCCCAGCACCACCCAAAACCCAAACCCTCCTCTCAAATGTGACTACTCACACTGGGATAGAAATCAGACCCAGAAATGACCCTCCTCAGACCAGAGGCCTTGCTGCCCAGTGTGAGGGTTTCACACTTCCCAGTCCCCACAAATACAAGCTGATAATCCATGCGCACTAGGGAGCAGGGCCAGCCAGGACAGTCTCAGGGAAAGAGCCAAGGGCAGTTTCTCAAGACAGAGCCCCTCCAGCCTCCTCTTCCCTGCCTGTCCAAGAGGAAAGACCAGCTGAGCCTGCAGTGGGGTCCAAACAAGCCATGTGCACCCAGAGCCGGGCTGGATTGGGCCTCCAGCATCCACACGTGGTTATGCAGCAGCCAGAGGACAGACTGGGGGCTCCTGAACATGATATCCCAGGGCTCCCCAGTCCCAAGACAGCAGCTTATGCTGGGGCTGAGGTGTGCAGGCAGTCTTTGCCCAAGGGGCTGACAGACCCACTCTCAGATCCCAGGACCTTTGCACATGCCGCTCCTTGGGCTAGAAGGCTGATATCCCCCTCGTACATCATGGGCAAGCTGCGACTCCTTGTGAAGATTCTGTTCACGTACCTGTGTGTTCATTCACTCTCAAATGTTTATCGGATGCATATGATGCTACTCTCAGAAATAGTTCTGGAATAATCATAATAACAGCAAAAACAATAATACTGAAAGCAACTATATACAGAATGCCTGCTATATGCCAGGTACCATCCAAGCAATTTATGCTGGTTATCTCTAATCCTGGCCCTCAAAAGGTAAGTGTGCTGTCCATTTCTAAGGTGAAGCCACTGGGGTTCAGATCAGCAAAGGATACGCAACCGGGAAGCAACGGAGCAAGGATTCAAACCTCGTCTGTCCAAGCCTGAGCCTCGGCCCCCAGACCATGCCGGCCACCCGAGCTGGTGGTCCCATGCACCATTCCTTGTGGCTTGCCCTGAATCCCACCACACTTTGTAACACCACTTTGGTAACCTCTCCCCAACCATCTGATCTGAGAGTGCGGCTGACCCCCCCTAGGGCCTCAGGGCAGAGAGGGCACGCAGCTGCAGGCAGAGGTGTTAGCAGGGCCCTACTCAGACATTAGAGACTTTCCAGGTCCCCCTCCTGAAATACTCTGATCACTCCATACATCAGGTAAGGGGCCACATCAGTGTTACAAGTGGGGGTGTCTGGTTTCTCCATAGGGCCACAGCCCGTGGGGAAAGGGACGATGGCCCCTCCTTCTTGGATGCCTCCCCCCACCTCACCTGTCCCTGCCCCCTCTGGTGTTGGCACAGGCTTCAGAAAGGGCAGCAGTCCATTTCCTTCTCAGTGAGCAGAGGTCACCAACTCACACGCGCCAGCCAGAAACACACAGTGAGGGTCTGAAGTGGAAATGCGTGTGCGCCAGCCTCTACAACCCAGGGGGAGAGGCCAGGCGGTCCGTCAAGAAGGCCTCTAGAACACAGATGCATTGCTTTGCCCTCCTTTGCCCGTTAGTGCGCATTCGGAAGCTCCAACACGGCCACAGGACCTCGGCTCGCAAGGTCGAGTGGCCACATAACCACTAGGAGCCCCAGACGCTGCTGGGCCTCTCTTCTGAGCAGTCCTTCCCTCATCCCACTGTCCGTCCCCACCATGCCTGGCTGCCGGACCCAGGGACCTCTTCCTGGACCCCTGTCTCCAGCCTCTGGCTGCAGGTAGTGCTTTTGAGCAGACACTGACAATCTGATGTGGCAGCGGTCTGCCTTAAACCTCTGGGACTGGTTTCCTGAGGCCTGGGGGTGAGGGGACAGTCTAGACACCCCGCCTGTCACTCAAGCAGGAGCCCCTCTCAGGCCACCCCCTGAATACCCCTGCTTACAGCCACATAGGTCAGACGCTGATTCCCAAGCCCCTGCACTCCCAAGGGGTCGCTCAGCTGCCCTGCCACCCACCCTTTCCTCTTTTCGCCTGGTGAGACCTACACATCCTTACAGGCCCAGCTCCGATGCTGCCTCCCCAAGAAGCTTCCTGGGTGGGATGGGTCACATCTGCCCAGTGTCCCCATAGTGCTCTGTTCTCTGTCCCCTGATGCCTTCAGCTGGGTGCTCCTGGAGGGCAGAGGCAGAGTCTCTGCATCACCGCGTCTCTGACGGGTGTTCCGGAACCATCTGCGGGACGCACACACGCGCTCAGGGAACCCAGAGGCACCCGGGCCGCTTCCGGAAGGCCACGGGTCCCCCTTCTCTTTCGGGTATCCCGCTTCCGCCCCAAACACCAGGCCTGACTTCACTATCTTCAAAATGTTCCCAAGATCAGAGGCAGGGAGACCTGGCCACAAACATAAAATAAATTATCCCCCCACACCAATGATAAATGGTTCTATTAGCAAACCAGATTGTTAAACTCCGATATAACAGAACGCAGGAAACCGGGGCCCATCCATTCTCCCTCTGGCGCATACTGAGTTGTAAATAGGTTATTTTGTGTGTAAATAACACATTAAAACACAGCATTAGCTGTGTCTTTTGATAGAGAGGAAATTGTTACAAATAAATAATTCCGGACAGGAATGTAAAATAAGCCAGATTTAATAGTGCATGCCTGGTGCAGCCGTGTTAAACATGACTAAAATGATAAACCCCAGAATATACTAATAGTAAACTATGCACTGACATCAAAGTAATGAGGCTGTATTTTTACCAAGCTTTAGAAATGCTAAAATTAGTTTTGACAGAACCAAACGTCAGAAAAATGTCTCCAACATAAACACCATCAATTCGGGAAGCCGGGGTTTGGGACAGGACCGGGGGGCAGGGCAGGGAGCAGCTGTGTCCCATCCCATCGGTGATTCCCGGTGAATCGATTTCCGGTCCCAGCGGTGTCACTAGACGAGTTTGTGCTTCGTGTCTCTGGACCTTGGCTTCCACGTGTCTAAAAGGAACAGATTTGAACTATATGATCTCTCAAGCTTCTCCCAGTTCTATAATCGGAAGGGACTTTGAAGCTTTCCCCAACTCTGCAATAGTTAAACACGCACAGTGAACCACAAGAGATGAGGCCACGTTTGCCAAGGGCCCAGGGGGGAAACAGGAGCCGGAGCCACCAGCGCGGCCCTCGGGCACTTTCCTTCTCTGTGAGCAGAGGTCACCAACTCACACGCGCCAGCCAGAAACACACAGGGCGGGTCTGAAGCGGAAATGCATGTGCGCCGGCCTCTACAACCCAGGGGGAGAGGCCAGGAGGTCCGTCCAGAAGGCTTCCAGAGCACAGGCCCTGGGCTGGGCCTCGAACGCTGACGTGAGATACGGCGGGGGCAGCCATGTTGGGGCTAATCAGGGCATCTGCTCTGATGCTGGACGGCAGCTGTTTTGAGTGACGTTTAGAGCGGCCTTTAGAGGACGGGGTCCGGGATATGCCAAAGGAATGGGCATTCAGACTCATGTCACTAATGTTTACTTTGTCAGTGCCCAGGCCCTCTGATAGCCGCTCTGCAAACGGCATTTCTCCTCGTCGGTTACCATCCATTATTACCCCCAACTGATGGCCTTGGGAAAAGCTAGCCGGCTTGCTCCAGACACACATCTGGCAGTGGGGAGCAGGAAACAGCCCAGGTCCTTCCTACCACACTCCACTGAGGGCCAAAAGAAGCCTCCAACCCTCCCCTCTGCCCCAGGGGCCCCGGCCCTCCGGCACAGCCCTGGCACACGAGACCTCACTGGCCAGGGCATCGTGAGTCGCTCAGAGCTCCCCGGAAAAAGCCCGGGCGGTCGGACTGCGTCCCCCCTCCCTGGGTGGACAGAGCTGTCAGCGAGGACCGAGCTCTGCTCTTGGAAAAAGTCTGATGGGAACTGGCTGTTCCATGTGACTGGGCCATTAAAACAAGCTCAGCCGCAGCACCAACGGCCATCCTGAAAATCACTTAAATAAGAATAATTGCCCATTTAGTCACACCTGAGTGCATCCTCCAGCCCAAGGCGAAAGTGTGTGGCCCCCGCAGAGCAGTTCGGGTAGGCCGGGAAGGCTGGGCCCGCTCGGCAAGTTCCAGAGGGCCTCAGGTGCGGGAGCCGGGGCCAAGGAGCAGGCCAGCCCAACTGACCCTGGTCTCCCAAGGGCCTTGGCGACCTGAGAGGGAGGAGGCCACAACAGCCGACCGGCACACACTTGGCATAACGTCGTCAGACGCCGCTCACTCGGCAACCGTTTGTCGGCCGTCTGCCTTGCTGGGCCGGGGGCGCAATGGTGACCAACCAATGCCCTGCCCGTAGGGCATCCTAGCGGGAGGGCAAGAGGCAGAGAGAGGGCAGAGACACCAGGGTCTCGGAGGTACTTATCAAGGATGGGGCTCCAGGTGACTTGGGTACATTTCCTCACCCTGGGCGCCTCAGCCAGAATGCTCACCACCTGATTCCTTTGCAGACTATGGTATTGGCGCGGCATTCCGGGACTGGCGGGGATGTGTCACCGCTGAGCAAAAACGTGACTGGAAGCAACTTGCAAAGACACCAACAGGGCCGGTGGACAAGATGAAGGGGTGGCCAGTGCAGTCGGAGGCACGGAGGCCCCCCCGCAGCAAGGAGCGATGTGCCGGGAGCCGCACCGTAACATGCAGGGCACAACGCCGCCCGCACTGACCGGCGGCACCCAGTTAGTGCCCCACCTCCGGGGATACACTCCATGCCTTGGGACCAACCGCATCCAAAGGCTTGGGAAGCCTGCTACACATACACATGCCCGGGGCCCCAGCCTGGAAGGTTCTGTTTCAGCAGGTCTGGAGTGTCCCGGGAATCCGCATTTATGACAGGTGTATCGCAGGATTCTGAGGCATAGCCAGTTTGGGCAACCTCTGGTCTGATCCCACCCTCCAGCGTACAGGGGAGAAGGCTGAGTTAGCAAGGCCAGGGACCCACTAAGGTCGTCTACCCAGGACAGCCTGTGATAGTGAAGCAAAGCAGGACAGAAACTCAGGCCTGATTTCCAGCCCAGGGCTCCCTCCACCACTCTCAAGCAGGAAGACAACAGAAATCTGGTCTTCCTACAACCTGTCCGGCCTCAACAAGTCAACTAGCAAGAGTTGCCAGTGAAGGGGAGACTTTCTAAGTCAGGCGGAGCCTGCAGGCCTAGAAAAGGAAAACCGGTGATAGTTAACAAGGCAGACACTGAACCGGGATCTCCACAAAGAGCTAACTTAGCGCCTGGCATTTTATGTTGCTAACCAAGTAATTCTCACAACACCGTGATGTGGGTGCCATTATTGTGTCCATTTTACAAACGAGCAAACTGAGACACAGACCGGCCCAAGGTGAGCAGAGCTGGGCCTTACCCAGGTGGTATGGCTGCAGAGTCTGAGCTGTTTCTGGGCCCCACTCCCGGAACACTGCTCCGGGAGGCCTAGGGTGGGGTCCAACTCCCAGGGATGCTGATGCCACTCGTGGGGAACCACAGTGGGGGGACCCTGGCCCAGCACACAGTGGGCACTCTGCAACAGTTAGGTGTTAGCCACTGTAGGCGCCTCGCAGAACTTCTAAAGCCCGTCTGGCTGTTTGACCTCAGGGACTTAGCAAAGCTCTCGGACCGAGACCCGGCTCCAAGGTTTATGGCTCCAGACTTTCCGATCGTCCCAGCCCGGAGGCCTGAAGTGGCTGGGTCCCTGGGGCTCAGCTGAGGCACACAGACAGGTCCAGAAATATTTTTGGAAAGAAAATCCACTGCCGAGGAGGAAAATGCGACAGCATTTGGGCAGTTTTGGCGTAAAGCAATGAAAAACATCTGAATCAAATTGCCTTTAAAATTACGCCATTTTAAAAATTAAAGGGGGAAAAAAGCTCTGGGCCAAAATGTGTTTTTTAAAGATTTATGGCCTCCAAAGTGTTAGCACCACAGCTAAAGTCGCCGGGAGAGGACCCGCCAGCCTCGGCTTCTGCCGTCTGCTCTCCAGAGCTGCTCCCGCCAGACAGGTGATTCACTGAAACCTTCCCCCAGTCTGACCACAGTGCTGCTTCCTCTCTGCTACTGCCCTGTTCCGCGGGCTCAGAGAGGTTGCAACTCTGAGTGGAAACGCCCAGCCCCCAGCACGTCCAGCCTCGTGGCACTCCAGGAGGTCAAGCAACAGAGGCCAGTCAAGCCACGTGACTTTTCGGGGCCCTCCGCAAATAAGTCACAGCCTCGAATCTCAAAGTCACAAAGAGCAGGTGCCGTTAGCCTCTTGGACAGATGTGTGACTTTCCGCAGCTGGGGCGGAGGCTGGACGATTACCACACGGTATCAGTGGGCTGGGCTTTAAGGCCCACGTCACCCACAAAGAGTCTAAAATCACAATCTGAAAGCAAATACCAAAAAAAGGCCTCTCACCACGTGACAGGGAAAGAGCCGGAGCCTCCGATCCCGCCCTCTGTTATAGCAGCTGGTGGCCCTGGGCAAGTCCCTTCCCTGCCTCATCATTTCCTCTTTTATAAAATAGAGCCTTCAAGCGCTCAGGAAACAGACGTGCCTGCCACTCTAGCCTGGTACCCAGCAGCTCCCTGTGCTGGGAGACGATCAACAAGAGGCGGTGGTAGAAGACGGCGGGGGCAGGCGGCCCTGATGTGTAGCGTTTGCCCATTTTCCTCCTGCAACTCTTCCCGCTACGGCCAACTTTTAGTTACGAACTGAAGGTCGAGGACGGCAGGATTGGAAGATGTCTACACTCCACTCCCACAAGTTAGCAGCGGCTGGCTCCAGCACACCCCTGCTTTCAGAGGTAGTTACATTCGAATAGAAGGTTCTAAAAGGCTGACGGTCCCTAAGAACCACAGGGATGAGCTTCCCCTATGCATCGTCCATCACCCTGAGTCCCAACATCTGGACCGCTGTTGCTAACGGTACTTCCGGGGAGTCTAAAGTTGTGAGAGACATTAAGACAGAATTTGCATCCTGCTTTTTCTCGCTGTTGGAACGCAGTCACACCTCCCCACGTTACTGTAAAGTCTCCTGATGAACGTTTTCAGTGGCCACATAATGTTTTATTCAATAAACGTTCCATAGTTTGATTAATCAATCTCCTATCATCGAACACACAAGCTTACTGTTTCGTGGCTTATTACACGGTGATCCAGAGGATGGCTGAGTCTTGTCTGAGGATGTCAGGAGCCCTGTGGTGAGCAGCACAGGGACAGCCTACAAACTGGCAGGGCTGCAAGGTGTCCAGCTGGGGCGGGCAGCCTGTAGTCCAGGCCAGCTCCTGACCCCCGATCCCATCCCCTCGTCCCACCACCAATTCCAGGACCTTCACCCCCACCACTGGAATTGTATGGCTTTGGCTCTAAGAGGGAACACACCTGTAGGTAGAAAGATTTCATTTCCACATTATTTTTCCACGGTGAAAAGCTGGAAGCAGCCTAAGTGTTCAAAGGCAGGAGATCGTCACGAGATCATGAAGACTTTGGGTGACATCTGCCAAATGTTATCCAAATGTCCACCTCACGACACAGACTGGGAAAACAAGGCCCAGAGAGGAAAATGACATGGCCCCCAGGGATGTGGCAATTAGGACCCAGGCCAGCCCCCTCTGGGCTGCACCACTGGACATCCCTCACCCTGTCCTTGGAACACAGCCTCAAAGTCCAGGGCACCCATTCCGTGATACCCCTGGCCTTGCCCCATGCAGGCTCCTGCCTGACTCTTGGAGGGCCCTCCCCTACAAACTGTGCACACAGGGCCACGGGGAGCAGGAGCAGTGAAGAGCCTCCCCAGGGTCAGCTGCACCTGACCGGAGACTCGTTGCAATGACAGGTCACAGCCAGCTCCGCTGGAACCGCATCAGCCAGGAGCTGCTCCGGGCTCAGGGAATGAGGGGATGGGGGCCTGCAGGAGTGGGTAGGGCCAGCATCCTAGGGCGCCGGTGCAGGTGGGGTAGAGTAGGGTTGGATGCCTCCGAGGAACCACTGCACCCCAAGCTATCTGCCTGTTGCCCGTCCCCCAGCATCGAGATCCCCTCAGGCATCTGCACACTGGTGACAATGAGGTCTGAAGCTAGAGGGGCTTCCCCCCAATTACATCTCAATCACTGTGTAATTACTGCTTAAGTCTGTTCTCTGCTACTATGGCATGGCCGTAAATCTTGCCATGTGGTAGTTCATGACCCACTCACAGCTCAGGAGAAGTAGACCCAGACTGTGGGGAGAACAGAGGCCCCGGGGCAGGCCAGAGATGCACGGAGGCCCAGGCTTGCCAGGGCTCACTGAGGCCTCGGAGACCCATGGATCTGTCCCTTAGGCAGCGGGACAGCTTGAGCAGTCACCACGGGGTAGGGGAAGCCTGACCCCAGGGAAGGAACAGATCACATGCAGACACAGCCAGGCCCAGGACAAGCCAGCCCTGTGACCAGGCAGCCTGGCCTCCCAGCCAGCCAGACTCCTACCCTCAGCCTCCCCTCCTCTGCTGACATCACCCTGTTGGAGGGCAGGGTGTCCACCTGGGGCTTTGGCTCCTACCTCCACCCCAGCTGGTCGCACAAGAAGGGCCTGGACAGCCAGTCTCCAAGAGGGACAGGAGTCGAGGGGGATCACCCAGGTAGGGAGGCCAAAGGCTGGCCTCGGGTCTCCCCCTCCTGACTTGGGCCACACATCCTAATAACGACCTCCAACTTAGAATCATGAACAAAAATAAAACTAAATGTAGTAACCACACCCCGGAGGTCCTCTAGTTCACCCTTGGAACCACCAACTCCTTCCTCCCCGTCTGAGGGTCTCCCCGAGTCCCTGGGCTCCAGCCCCAGCTACACCCAGCTCGGGTCACGGACCAGGAGCACCAGCATCACCTGAGTTCTGGAGAGAAATGCAGAAACTCAGCCCTACCCGACTTGCTAAACTGGGCTCTGCACTTCAGCAAGCTGCCCCCCACCCCCACCCCCGCCATGCGTGTGCGCATCAAAGTGTGAGAGGCACTGCCCATGCCTGCACGACCACCCCGCGGAGGCAAATCTGTGCCTGAGCGGCAAGCAATAGGCCATGACTAAATGCACTTGAATAAAAAAGGGAAAGAGAAGAAATCTAAGACTCTCCACTCCTCCGAGACAGAAATAGTTTTGTGGCCTCCAGATGGACTGCGCGCACACAAGGGGAGGTCTCGCCTTCCCGCCAAACTTTCCCGACGGGATGCTGGCACGGACCAGTGGAAACCAGAGAGCATTTCTCTCCGGGGCAGTAAATGAGAGGCTGAGGCTTGTGGAGTTCTTCTGTTATAATTAAGTTGGCCAGAAATTCACCTAAGGATACTAAATTCTGTACCTGACCCTCTAATTACAGCCAGAGGGATCAGGAGACAATTACTTTCCAAAATAGTCCTTGGCAGGCCAGAGGCCCGAGGCCGTGTCTCTGGCACATCTCAAACGTGCCAACCGAACGCTCCCAGCGCCGCTCAGCAGACTGAGGGCGGCCGGATCCCCGAGAAACCTGCAGGCGAACGTCAAGGGGCCCGGGATCCCCGGGAGCAGGGGTGCCCTCCTCTTCGCCCCCCATAAACCCAGCATGCCTGCCTGGTGACATCGGCCACCGGCCTAATTAAATCCTAACGGGCTAATGAAAAACACCCCTGCCGCCCGCCGAGTGTGAAGAACACATAGTACCTCCTTGGGCAGCCACCGCTGCCGCGGCCGCCGTGGCCACCGCGAGAGCAGAGGCCTTCCTGCCCGGGTCGGGGAAAGCGACACCCTCCAGGCTCCCACTTTTGGCGTCTTTCTTCTCCGTGGCCGTGACTGAGGCGGACGTCTCCATCTTAGCCGCTCATGGTCCTGGGTGACAGCCCTTGAAAAAAAGACAAAGACGCTCAGCACCACTGACTGCCCCCAGACCCAGCCGGGAAACGCCGACCCAGATTCACGGCCGCCGCACGCTATGAAAGCTTAATTCTCTCATAATTGGGAAGGAGGGTTTAATTAATTTCGAGAATTATTAGTTCTGAGACTCATCTGGTCTTTTGAACGACCTCGCGGACAACAGCCGGGCGTCTGCGTTGCCTTCGACCCCAGATTTTTAAAAATCTGGGCAGCAAGTTCTACTTGGAGAAATGAAGTCAGGGGCAATGACCGCCAACTGGGCATCACAGGAAAATGAAAACAGAGTAACAATTCCTGAGTGGTCCTCAAAGAAAAGCCCTCTTTAAAAAAAAAAATTTTTTTTTAAGTTTATTTATGAGAGAGAGAGAGCGCGCGAGAGCGCGCGAGAGCCCCCGCCGGGGCGGCGGCACGAGAGGCGGCGACACAGAATCCGAAGCAGGCTCCAGGCTCTGAGTTGTCAGCACAGAGCCCGATGTGGGGGCTCGAACTCACAAACCACGAGATCATGACCTGAGCCAAAGCCGGATGCTTAACCGACTGAGCCACCCAAGCGCCCCAGAAACACCTTCGTTTTTCCTGTTCCTTCCCTGCTCACCAGGATCCACCTCTCGTGTACTTGTGTATATGTGTATTCATTCATTCATTCATTCATTCATTCATTCATTCATTCAAACATTTTTTCACCATTTATGCACTAGCACATATTCGGTCAACATAGTTTTCAGCCCCTATTATGTATCAGGTATTCTGTCTGGTACTGAAGGTACAGTCCACGGAGTTTACATTCTACCTGGCAGAGACATGGTATATGGGCCAGGGGGGCAGGGAGAGGTGGAATAAATGTATATTTAGCTTCAGTTAGTTAGAGGTAATGTCAATAAAGCAAGCAAAGTGGAAGGACAGAGCAGGGCAGAGGGGCAGAGGGCCCGCCGCCTTCGTCTCTGAGGTTGGAACGGGGTGCCACGTGAATCTGCCACGGAAGCCCATGGCAGCCAGAGGGCAGAGGCAGGAGCCATAAAGCTGGATGGGCAGAGGCTGGCTCGTCTGAGGAACAGCAAGGAGAGTGCAGGCTCTGGAAGGTTTTGAGCAGATGGGGTGTATGACAGGTCTCAAGGGGGTATCGGGGTCACTCTGCTGCCGTGTGAGAGCAGATCTGGGGGAAGGGGAACTACCAGAGAGGCCCAGGAAGACGTGACGGTGGTCTGAGATGGTGAATGGCGGGGATCACAGACTTTCCAGGGCTTGGACCGGGATGCAGGGCACAGGTAACGCTCCCTCTGCGGCTGAGTCCCGGGTCACAAGCAAGCCTTTCACTAATATGCCTCATCGCTGGCAGAAACTGCTAATCGAGCATTTGTTTCAAGTTACAGAATAGAGACACGAGCCAATCTTCTTAGAAGAAGAGGAGTAGTGTCACAGGTGGCTCAGATTTTTGGCTGACGACCTGGATGAATGAATGGCCGTGCCATTGGCTGGGATGGGGTCCCACTGGGTGAGAAGCTGGTCTGGGGCAGAGATCAGGAGCTCAGTCTGGGCCATGTTAAGTTGGAGTGCCTATTAAATCGCACAGAGGCTGTTGGAAACACAAGTTCAGAGCTCGGGGGAGAGGCAGGAGCTGGAGGGAGGAATATGACAGCCACCGCGCAAGATCTCCGAGACAGAGGGTGGAAGCCAAGAAGACAAGTTCCGGAAGAAAGTTCCAGAGCTGAAACATGGACATTCCAACATTGCCAGGAAAAGGAGAAGAAACCCGCCAAGGAGACTAAGCAGGAGGAAACGACCGCCAGGGGAGCGTGGGGGGCCGGAAGCCAAGGCAGGAGTGAAACAGCCTGAAGAGGGGGAACAATCAGCTCCCTCCTAAGCTACTGAGAGATGGGAGACAGTGAAGCCTGAGGGCTGACCCGTTTCGGTCGCACGTGGCGACCAGGGTCCCTGAGTGGAGGTAGGAAAAACGGAGGCACAAACAATTTCGTCAGGAAGCTTTGCCATAAAAGCCAAACATAACGCAACAACTGGAGAGTCCGGAGGTCCGCGGTTGCTGCGGCAGAAAGGAGGCGGGGCTGGTTCGCGGGCCGGTGGGAAGGGAATGTTCTGGTAGGGAGCCCGTGGGTCACAGCAGGGCAGAGACCAAAGGCAGTGGTCAGCTCCATCCCCGGGGGCCTCGAGGTTAGATCCACATCTTCAGGTCCAGAATTTCATCTTGTTAGATCCGCACAAAACTCTCGTGTCTAGGTGGAAAATGGGAAAAGCCCAGAACGACGGATGCGATGTATCAGAGACGGTCCACGGTCCTGCTGGCCTGCCGGGGGAAAACAACCCGTGTCCTGGACCGCCTGGTTTTGTCTGCACACACCGGCCTGTCCCGCTTCCTCAAACTTTCAAAACTCCCTGTCGAGAAAACCCAAGGCCGATGGGGGACAGAGAAATCTCCCTGCAGATTCTGGTGAGTTACGGGGTTTCCTTTGGCCCCGAGTCTATTTGTGTCATCTGGCTATGGGAACCGCTCACCGGCGACATACCCCGGCCCGCGCCCGCTCCGCCTTCTCGGCCCCCTCAGCCCCGCCACCCAGCTGCACCAAACCCACATCTCACTGCATTCTTCCTCTGGCCAAGGCCGCACTGAACCCCCGTGGCTTTTAGATAAAGTCTTCCTGTAGACTCCCCTGCCCACATCTCCTTCCCACCCAGACAGGTGTGACTAGCCTAATCCTGTCCACCACCAGGCCCCCGCTCAAACCATGCCACCCACCCGCAGTCCTTCGCCCTTTCTCTGCGGACCCCTACTCTTCCTTCAAGATGCCACTCGGATATCAGCTCCTCTGGGAAGCCCCCCAACTCCTCCCCAGTTCCAGTCACTTCTGCTTCGGGATTTCTGCACCAACCCAGCACCCTTAGGTTGTAATCATCACCTCCAGGTCAAGCTGACACAGGGCAAACGCTCAGAAACGCCTGGCAGAGAAAATGGACCTTTGTGGCAGGAAACCACAGCTCTTTGAAATGCAAGTGGTTTTGTGAACAGCCTGGGTTTTCCTCCCCAGAAGCTCAGGTAAAGGAATATTTAGGCCCAACGTTGAAACACACCTTGAATTTGGAAGTAAGGACAAAAATAACAATAACAGCTGGAACAACAAAACTTTAATAAGCATTTACCATGTGCCAAACACCTTACGGGAGGGATCTCATTTAATCCTCACATTTTACATAGGAAGAAACCAACGCTCAGAGAAGTTGAGTAACTGGCTCTGAGACGCACGGTTAGAGGCGGCCGTGCCAGGCCTTGAGCCCAGGCTGTCTGGCCCCAAAGCTGTACTCTCAAGCACCACAGTGAGCTGTCCCTTGCGTAAGGATGCAACAGTGCTAAGGGATTTACCCCGGAATCCCCTGGAAGGCATAAGGTAACCGTTGAGCCCTTCGGGTATGGGGAGCACTGTGCCAGGAGCCCAGGGGACCCAAGAAGCAAGTTTTGGCGTGGCTCCCGCCCTAGTCATATATCCAAGGTAGTGACACCGGTGGATAGAGACCACCAGTCAAGGGTGGGCCAAAGCTGAGGCTCTTTCGGGGCTGTGTGCAAACACCGCGACTGGGCTATGTGCCTGTCTGCTGGAGACGTCCAGGGTAGGCGGTCATACATTCATTCGCTAACCCTTTACTCAACACTTCTTCACTGATGACCAGCTTCATGCCTCACCTGCACTAGGCTGGGAGCTGGCGAGGCCCTGCACGACCCCTAAATGAATTAGGTGTCCTTGCCCAGGGATTGGATACTCCCCCAACGTGTCACGGTCGTGACCTGCTACACCCCCACCTGGCTTCCTGCTTGACTGTTTCCTCGTCCAGGGCACGGCTGGGCCTTGCATCCCTAGGTCCCCGCTGAGCAGATATTCAGAACCCTTGCCGATGGGTAAGGTGGGCACAGGGAGCCAGGCCTGCGTCTGGAGGGCACGGGGCTCAGTGGACCAGAAACCAGCGGAGGACTCCGGGCGCCCACAGCGTCGGCGCATGAGACCAAACCCCAGCCCCAGCCCCAGTGCCGGGCTGGCAGACCCCCGAGGCATGGATCCAACCCTATCCGAATGCAGATGGGGAGACTGAGGCCAACAAGTCAGAACCTTCGGACTTTAGCGTCAGAGATCTCAAGAAAAGAAGGAGGCTCAAGAAGGGACGGTGTCAATTTGCTAAGGGACACGAGGAGACTAGAAGAGGAGCAGAAGACTGCGGGTTTTCTTGGAGACCAGCAGCTGTAGCTCCCTGACGCCAGCCTCCTGCCCTGTTCCGCTGGCAGAGTGGGTGTCACCAAGCCAGTGCTTACAGAGGAGGAAGTGAGCCCCCCGGGGCCACTTTCCACGGAGGGAAGAGGGCCAGGGCCCCGGACAGTATTGCCGCGTGAAGCCTCAGGGTGTGGCCAGCACAGGACCAGGGTGAACAGCGCGCAGGAGGAAAGGGTATGTATTGAGATTCCCACTCTCCACACAGAAGCCCTGGGGTTCCACGGATGCCCACGGGGGACCGACCCAGCCAGGGGGAGGGCAGACAGTCCCCCCCCCCCACTGCCCCGTGCCACGGGCATGGTCTTCGGCACATCAGCCGCTGCCCTCTGCTTCCCTCCCCTCCCAGGAGAGGAAGGCCGTAGACAGAGCCAAGAGGCTGCGTAAATCACGGGAATTAGCGGGATTAGCACAATTTCTGGGTAAACACCAGGCGCCCAGGGTCCCAGGCAGCCACTTTCACTCCCTGAAGCTCCTCCGAGCCTTGTCAACAAGCTCACCTGGGCCCCCAGAGGCCATCTGGGGACAGCAGCGGGGGGCCGGGAGGGGGGGCGGCCCACACCTCAGCTGGGGGGCGTGCCACGGTCTGTGCCGAAATCCCACGGGCCCCACCAAAGGCTCCACAACAGAAGGGGCTGGGAGCACAGCACTCGCCAGGGGGAGGAGGAGAGGCAACACCCCCACTGCACCTGGGGAAGTCACAGTGCTCTAGCGTGTTCGAACAACTCCCCAGAGGACATGTAACCACACTGCCCAGGTTCTGCTAAGGGAAAGGGACGTGCTGGACCCGAGGCCAGGAGGAACCCCTTTGCACTAGTCACCTGCCCTCGAGGGCCTCGGCACCTCCCGGGGGTCCTGGCATCCCCGAGAAGCCCTGCAGGCATCCCTGGACCCTCTCCCCGAGACTCTGATTCCACAGGTCCCGGCAGAAGGTCAGGGACAAAATATGACATTCTGTAAAAAGTTCCATGGGTATTTGTGATGCACAGACGGGTTTAGAGAAAACTTCACGGGGGTGCCACTTAGAAGGTGGCTTCCAGATCATTTACAAATTATTCCAAATAATTTACAAGTTCCAGTTAATGCAAGGCTGCATGACCCCGAGGGAAAAAATACATTTTACCTCTGCTAACTTGGAAGTGGAAGTTGGTGTCCCTCAGGCACGGGCACGGACGAGCCACAGTGCCTCTGAGCCTGCCACCAGCACACGTCACAGATGTGTTCATGCCATGGCACAGAGCATCACCTGTGCTCACCACAGCTTAAGGTCACCATTAGACCCCAATGACATTGCAGCCTGAGCTGGCAAGGGAGCCCACGCATGACTATAGCACAGACGTGGCGCCTTTAACATTTGGTTATTGCTTTCAATAGCATCGGTTTCTCCCGTAACCCACCCCATGTGTTTTTATTCTCTGCATTTTATTCTCTGTGTTCTATGTTTTTACTCTATGCATCCTCATTCCGAGGAGGGGTCCACGGCACAGAAGAGGTTAAGAACTCTCAGGGAAAGGACTAGCTTGAAGAATAAATTAATAATCAGAGCAGAATGAGCGAATCACTCCGAAACCTGCAATCCCAGACACCCTCCCGCCACCTGGCTGCTTTGAACTCCTCTAACGAGTGAGTCACAGGAATTAGAGCGTCTTCCCCGGGCGAAATCAATCTCCAGGAGAGAGATGAAACCTCGCCTCCCAGCCCTCACAGCCACCTCGGGGCCGTGGGGTTCTCACCTCCTCTGATCTCAGCCATGCCGCGTGTGCACCCAGACCCCACACGCGGGGACACGCAAGGGCACACGCAGCAACCACGACCACATGCACAGCCACACGCGTGCACAAGCACCCGGTCACACGTGCACAGATGATCCCATACCACACACACACGCATTCACACACACAGCCACACGCAGCACACACAGTTACATGCAGAGACACACAGACCCACACACACAAATACACCGGAGATAATAAGTACCTGCCCTGCCTTGATCGGACTTATTTTTAAGATCAAATGAGATAAAACAGGTGAAATTTCCCGAAGTGAAAGACGCACTGTCAGTGCAGCAAAGATTAAAGATAACGATAATTACAAGCTCGTTATGACTCAAAAGAGACCGGCAGACTCCCCCGCCCCAGTTATGGCCCCAAGGTCCTGAGGCCGTGTCCTGTATCCGCCCCGAGTGACCGAGAACCAGCCATTGGCTCTCCTATCACTTGGGCACTGCCATCTGGACCCAGGGAGTGCCAGTCCAAGACCACAGGGCAGAGGCCAGCCACACAACTGACTCTCCAGGTGGGAGGCATGAGGATGTGTGCGTCCTCGCAGCCCCACTGCCCTACGTGGGCCCAAGCTGACACTTACTCCCCCCGTCTTGTAGGGGAAGAGGGAGTGGGTGGGGTGAGCGTTCCCCAGGACTATACCAAGCCGGGAACCCCCTTCACAGCAGGAGATAAAATAATCCTATTTTAAAACAGGTATGCATTTTATTCTCCCAGCATGAGACGTGCGTAGGCTTGGACCAGTGCAGTCCACATCAGCTGTGTGTCTTTGGCGGTGTTACTTCCCCTCTCTGAGCCTCCGTTTCCTCCCCTGGAACACGGAGTCTCCTTCCTACCTCCCAGGGTGGTTGAGAGGACAGTCAACCTTCCCAGGATGGTTGTTAACACAAGTGACAGCAGCAGCCCCACAAACACTGGGTCCCCAGTGGGGGCTGGCCAGGCAGGGGAACCTCTGCAGGCAGGCACTCGTCTCCAAGAAGACATCACCTGCCTGCAGTGGCCCAGGGTGGCAGCTGGGGCTTCTGCGTACTTGCACCTGCCTGTAGGACCTCAGGCCTAAGCTGCATCTGCTTCTGACTTCTCTGTCCACCTGCCTTGTCTCTGCATGTGGGCTCAGAGCCTCTGCGACACAGCTCCACTGGGACCCAGCAAGCAGCAAACCATCTCTAACAAAACCCAGACGAGGGGCTCCAGGCCTGGGTCCAGGCAGGGCTGGCGATGTGACTGACTTCCCACCACTAGAGGGGGTGGGGGAAGACACAGCCATGCCCCTGCTCTGTCCCCTGGCTCCTCCCTCTTCCGGTGACTTGGGGAGGACCACACACTCCTGCCTGGGCTGGCCCCCTGGTACCATCCTGGCCGGCGGTGCCCACAGGCCCCTGGGGGAGAGAAATCTTGGAAGGGGAAATCAGAGCCTGCAGGAGATCCCTGGGACCCTGGCCTGGTCAGATATGGGATACGAGGCCAGACCATGGGGTCCCAGCTCCCTGAGCCCGTGGACAGTGAGAGGTCGTACAGTCCCTCCCAAGGTGATCGGGAACCTTGCACGTATCAATGCGCGCAGGGTGCCGGCACGCGGTAGCTGCTCCTTACCAGGCACAGACACCTGTCTCCACGTGCGTGTGGCACATACTGTCCAGCCTGCTGCTGGGTGCACTGTGGGGACAGCAAAAGAGGACACAACTGGAAAAAAAAAAAAGCGTTCTTCTAGAACCCCCGCCCTCCCCACGGATACACCATGTGGGGCTCTCACTACTTACTATGTGGCACAGAGGAAGAAGAGTCCCTCGAACTGCTCCATCATTCCTTGGTCCCCTGCTCTGCCCAGCAGCGTCCCACCTACTAGGAGCCACATTACCGGAGAAAGGAAAGATCAGAAGCTTCCAGCACCTGTAGGTGCCCACACGAGGAGAGCTCCTCTCGTCTCGTGATCACAGTGCCAGCCACCGTAACCCTTGAGGAGTCGATATGATCCTTGCTTTACAATGAAACCCAGGCCCAGAGAGGGTGAGCAACCTGCCCAAAGTCACAGAGTTAACACGTAGCAGCACTGCTGTTCTAATGCAGGCCCATTGGATTCTGAAGGCCACACGTTTTTTTACTCCAACCAAATCTGCTGAGTGTGTCGATGCCCGCCACATGCAAGGAATATCACAGAGGGGTCAAAAGGCACAAAGCAGTTTATAGAGTTCACTGAAGGCTAAGCCGGTCTGTGCCAAATGCCAAGTAAGTAGCAGAGACTTTCAGGCCGGAAAAGCTCAGGGCTACTGACTGGGGACGTCAGAGGGGGCTTACAGATGACCACAGATTTGCCTTGTGGCTTCAAGACAGGGAATGAAAGGTCTTGACCTTGGCCTGCAGAGGGGAGAGGGAAGGGCACTCCAGGAGCAGGGAATGAATGGCCTGGGCATGTGCTCTGGGCACACTGTGGGCAGAGAGGAAAAAGAAAGGGGAGCATTCTCACAGGGAGAGAGGAGCAAGGGACAGACCAGGTCGAGGGGGAGCTGCAGGCCCTCACAGGGTCTCTGGGAAGGGCAGGCCAGAGGGAGACAGGTTTAGGAAGAATGCACTTCCTTGCTTCCTGGGTCTCGAACCCACTTCAGCCATGCAACAGGGCCAGCCCGGCTCCCACCAACCATCCCAGCTGCTTCCAGAGGCTTCAGACTAGAGGCCTGAAAAGCTGGGGGATGGGGGCAAAACCCTCACCCTCCCATCATGGCCAGGGTGGGGCACCAGGCAAACATCACTCTCCTAGCGGGTGCACCTGCTTCTTTATCACTCCTCGAATGGATTTTTCCAAGTACGAAAGCTTCCTAATTTGCCCAGCCCCTGGGCTCGCTGGCTTTCAGGAAAACAGATAATTAACCCTAATTCACTGACTTGCTGGGCCGGAATGGCAGCCAGGGAGGGCCCTGATGGGAAATGCGGGCCCCTGCCGGGGCAGCCAGCCTCAGATAAGGAGAGATGGGTATCAGGACTGGAGCTGGGCAAGAGGCTTTTTTTTTTTTTTTTTCCTGGGAAGATACGGGTAAGAGCTACTTCGTGATTGACACTTCAGATGGCATCGAAATGGCCTTTCGCTTGCATTTGGGTTTTTTCCCTCAAAGTATCAGGTCATGTCCATGCCCCCTGACCTTGTATCATCCCCATGCTGTCCTGCCCAGAACATTCTTTCCTCTCTGCTCTACACAAGGAAGCCGTGCTGTAAAACCCAGGAAGCCTGCCCTAATGGACTCCCACCCAGGGTCCTGCTCGGACCCGACCAACCTCCCCATGCTGCTTCTGAAACTTTCACAACACTCCCCGCTCATATCCGCTGCAGGCACGTGCAGAGGGAGCATGCTGAGCGAGGACTCTGGAGAAAACTGACCACATTAGAATCCCAGCTCCACATCGAGCTACAGACAAGAATATACTTCTCACTGAGCCTCAGTTTTCCCATCTGTGTAATGGGGGTGACACAGCACCTCCCTCAAGGTAAGGATCAGAAGCACATGCGTGCCCCAGCTCAAACGAACGTTCGCTGCAGTATCGTGTCAGCCCAGGCAAGCCTGCCCGCCTGCGGCAGGAAGACCTATCCCGGGCAGGGCTGGGGGGCCAACCTACCCACAGGAAGGGCTGTCAGGGACTGGGCGAGGCGGCCCCGTCACAGCCCCTTCCTCTCTCTCCCTCTACACACCCAAGTGCCTGTGCCTCTGGGGTCTCACGTGCAAGCTCTCAGGTTGGCACCTTTGTGTAATGTGCCATCCTGCTTGACTGCAAAGGCCTATGGTCCGTCCCCTTCCTCCGTGTCGAAGTCCACCTCCATGGAGAGCAGCAGAAGCTCCGGAGGACCGGGGTCTCTCTCTCTCACCCCCGCCCCCCCGCCCCCAACCAGCACAGCGCCAGCAGAGGCAAGCTCCCAACTTGGCTCCCATGAGGAGGCCGCCGTCTGCGAGGCGGACAAGGGGCCCGCTGTGCGGCCGCCCCGCCAGACCCAGATATTTTAACAGCTGCATTGTGTGTTTCTGAGGCGCAATTCCTGAGCGGGGAAGAAAAACAAGCTTCGCCTCTGCCCCAAGGAGGGAAAACAGACTGCCCCGGGCAGGCTGCAGGCAGGGGAGAAGGGCTCCGCGGGGGCCCAGGGCTGCAGAGGGCATGACCGGGAACAGGCCTGACACACAGCAGCTGCGGGCAGCAAGGCCCCCCGCGTGGACCCCCTTCGCCCAAGACTTGGGGAGGGAAGGCAGGGACAGAGGCCCAGCAAGTGGAGTAAATCCCCCGAAGGAAGCTCTGAGAAGGGAAAAGAGAACCTGAAAGGCAGGAGGGGGGTGCCTACAGGATAAGGTACAAATCCCCACCAAGGCCCCACCTTGGGATTTACCCACCTGCAATGCTATTTCCCCAGAGCCTCTCCTGCTGAGCCCCCCCCCCCCCCCCACCTAGGTTAGGGGTCAGTCCTAACTCACGCCCTCTGAGGTCCAGTTCCCATATTGCTGTGTTTTAAGTACCTGTTTCCACGTCTGTTTCCCCTTTACGCTCACCCCAGATGCAGACGCATCAAACGTTTGATCCTGACTCAACGCGCAAATGCTCCCTGGCACGGAGGCCTGCGGGACTCCCCTCCCCTCCCCTCTCTTGGCTTCCCCCCAGGCCTCCATCCCCACAGGGTCAGGGCTGCGCCGGGGACCCATCAGCACTCTGGGGATGACGGGCGGGGGAGCCAGGTGGAAGATGAGCAGAGGCTGGCTCAGGTCAGGGGCAGGTGCTGGAATCAACTCGTAATGTCTGCGGACGCCAGCACTGCCGGGAAAGTCTTCAGGGCAAAACCGCTTCGGGCATGTGAATGCACTCCTTTCCTTAAAGTATAAACTCCTTGAGCTTTTTGGCTTTCAGTTTGGAGGGGGCGAAGGTGCAACTGTCTTCGGTCGCCCTGAATCTGAGTTCATTCAACACTAGCACTTCCACCAGGCTGTCTCCCTTCAACCGCAACGAGATCCAAGCTGTATACCTGAGGTGCACTGGTGGAGAAGTCAGTGCCGGGTCTGCCCTGGTCCCAAAGATCGGCCCCCTGGGTCTGTCTCCAAAAAAAGGGTTGGAGATGCCATCGCCAAGGCAACTGGTGACTGGGAGGGTCTACAGATTACGGTGAAACTGACCATTCAGAACAGACAGCCCCAGATTGAAGTGGCACCTTCCTGCCTCTGCCCTGATTATTAAAGCCCTCAAGGAACTACCAAGAGACAGAAAGGAGCAGAAAAACAGTAAGCACGGTGGAAATGTCACTTTTGATGAGAGCGTCAACATTGCCCAACAGATGCGGCACCGATCTTTAGCCGGAGAACTCTCTGGAACCATTAAAGAGATCCCGGGGACTGCCCAGTCTGTGGGCTGCAATGCTGATGGCCGCCACCCTCATGACATCATAGATGACATCAATAGTGATGCGGTGAATGCCCAGCTAGTGAACAATAACAACAGCAGAAAATATCTCAATGAAGGATCATTTGGCAACCAATGGAAACAAACAAACGAAATAAACTAAGCTCCTTGAGCACAAAGACTTTGCTCCACACAGTGTGTAGCCCCCAAGTCGATAAATTACTGCACACCTACTGTGTGTGGGCACACACCATTCTCAAGGCAAGTACAAAATCAAGTGTTTTCTGCTTAAAGGGTGCTACGTGAGTCGTCACGCACTCAGAGGCGCTATTTTCTCCAAGTGGAGTTGTAGGCCAGGGAGTGGCGTTTTGGGGTCAGAGACGTGGTGTGGGTGGCTTTTCCACATCCTTCCAGTCATCACCCAGATCACAGCCTCTAGAGGATCGGGGGACCCAGGCCTTCACCCAGATCGGGGGGCGAATCTCACTTCTTCAAACACCTTGACATAAGTGACCCAAGTCACAAGGCTGTCCTGAGGAGGGGACTGGGCAGTGATGGACCCCCACTGGCGGTTCTGGGCTGGCTTTAGGGAAAGGAAGCTGTTTGTTCACTGCTGCCCCTTGGAGCTTAGGGATGGGCTCTGGGGTTTGCTGAGTTGGTTCAGAGTGAAAAGAACCTACATCTGGGGTCCCTGGTGGCTCAGTCAGTTGAGCATCTGACTCTTGATTTCGGCTCAGGTCATGATCCCAGGGTCGTGGAGCCCTGTGTCGGGCTCTGTGCTAAGCATGGGGCCTGTTTGGGATTCTCTCTCTCCCTCTCTCAAAATAACTAAATAAACATTAAAAAGAAAGAAACAGGGGCGCCTTGGTGGCCTAGTCGGTTGACCATCCGACTTCAGCTCAGGTCATCATCTCACAGTCCGTGAGTTCGAGCCCCGCATCGGGCTGTGTGCTGACAGCTCGGAGCCTGGAGCCTGTTTCCGATTCTGTGTCTCCCTCTCTCTCTGCCCCTCCCCTGCTCATGCTCTGTCTCTCTCTGTCTCAAAAATAAATAAAAGCATTAAAAAAAAAATTAAAAAAAAGAAAAGAAACAAAGAAACAAAGAACCTCCATCTGATTTCTGTGCTTCAGCCCTACCAAAGACCAGTGAGATTATGAGGCCGCCTGGCAGGGACCCACACCAGGGCCAAAACCACCTCTTTCGAACCCCGTCAGCCTTCTCCCTCTGGCGCCAAGAATGGCCTCCAGATTTCACCCCATCCAGCCCCCTGCCCAGGCAGCTCAGATACAGAGCAGCGCCCTGCCAATGATGGAAACGAGTTGTCCCCGAGCTCCTAACCAGTTTATTCCTCAGCCAGCTGGTCTCAGCTACCGTTATCACCCTCCCAGCCCCAACCACCACCCCCACCCCGACCCGCTGTGCGACCCTGGGTTAGTATCCCCCCATCTCTGGGCTCAGTACGCCACCTATGAGAGGGGCAGGCTGGACCCCCAGGGAGTGCGTGTCACAGCCCAACTGGGTGGAAAAAGGAATCCTGGCACGTGGGGAGCACAGACAGGCTCCACGCGAATGGGCCCAAGCCACCTGCATCCATGAACCAGCAACCCTACGGCGGAACGCCAACAATCTCTGAGGCTGGAGGTCACCTGCCCACAGATGGTGCCGGGCCAGGAGGCGGGGAGCAGGGTGGCGGGTAGGAAGGCTAGCTGCAGATTCAGGGTAGCTACTGTGCCTCTCAAGGCTCCGGCGAGAACCAGGCGGGTGGGTGGCCTGGCATCCCTGGTTCGGGCTGTGCAGCACACCGCTCTGACTTGCCCGGCCACGGCCCTCCCCACACCTCCTAGGCAATGTCCTCACTCAGCTCTTCTGTCTGTACCTCTTCCAGGCTCAGCCACTGGCTTTCCCGGGCTTTGCCAGGAACCGACGGCCAGCACCACCCTGGCGAGTGAAGCCAACAGAACAGCCTGCCTTTGGCTGGCATCTTCGTGCCAGAGGTGGAAGGAGGGCATCCCAGGCCCACCTGCCAAGCTGCCCCTTCAGCCCTGCCGGGCCCCAGCCTCTCCCAGGCTTTGCTCTCCCACTTTCACTCCCGGGAGCCCACCAGCTCTCGCACACCCTTCTCGTCTCCTGGCGGTCACACATCCCAGCCTAAATCAGGTGTCTGGGCCCCCGGGATCGGTGACCTAACATCCACTCCAGCCCCGTGTGGGTCAGCCGCAGCCTGAGTGCCTGTCCACTTAGGGAGGCCGGGGAAATTCCAAGGGCTCCATGACTCGGCACGGGCGTGAGGTTCTTCATGCGGGTGGTGCATGTTCCCGGGGGCCTACCGTATGCGACACATCGGGCTGTGTCCTTGACTACAGAGGTGAATTAAACACAGTGTCTTCCACAGTCCCCAGCCCAAGCAGGGAGACAGTCATCAAGGACTGTCATCAAGGGAACTGGATAGTGATAATACAGAATAAGCTTCCTGGTAGAGAGAGAAACTCAAGGGGCCCTAGGGAGTGTTGGCCAGCCCGAGGGAAGTCAGGGAAGGCTTCCTGGAGGAAGGAGCGAATCCACATTTTCGAAGGGAGGGCAAGTCAGGTCTGGAATGGTCTACTAAAGCAGAGGGGGCTGCAGCAGATAGAGGACAGTGGTCTGGGTGTTGAGCAGCAGGCAGGGTGAGCACTCACCCTTGGTGGCTCCCACTGCCTACGGGAGAATGCCCAAACTTCCCATCAGGGCACGTCACGGCACGCAAAACCTCAGGCTTCCCTGCCTCCTCGGCCTCATTTCCACCAATGCAGACCTCGCCCCTTACACGACCCCGGATATCTGTGACCCCCAGACACTGCTTGTCAGGCCTCTGTGCTCATGCTCTTCCCCCAAAACACACATCCCTGCCTCCTCTGCCTGATTAACTCCTGCTTATACCTTTTTTTTTTTTAATGTTTATTTATTTTTAGAGGGAGAGAGACAGAGTGCGAGCAGGGCAGGGGCAGAGAGAGAGGGAGACACAGAATCGGAAGCAGGCTCCAGGCTCTGAGCTGTCGGCACAGAGCCCAACGCGGGGTTCGAACTCATGAACCGTGAGATCGTGACCTGAGCCGAAGTCAGAGGTGCGCTTAACCAACCGAGCCACCCAGGTGCCCCCTTCCTGCTTATACCATTAAGGGTAAGGCTGGTGTCACTTCCCCCGGACTGGCACAGTGCTCCCTCAGGTCCCCACGTCAGCCTGGTCCCACAGCACTGCACTCCGGGAGACATTTCAACCCTCTGCTTCACCATCCGATCCCCGGGTGGTTTGGCTCTTGAACTTTCACCCCCAGCCCCAGACACATCACCGGCCACACAGTCAGCGTCCCGTAAATGTGCAGCGAGAGCTGTCATAGTGAACCCAGTGTTCTGAAGTCAGCTGCCTCCTAAACCATCCCCCACACCGTGTCCACTAGCGGCTGCCACACAGTAGGCAGCTGGTCATGGTCATTTAACTGACCCCAGAGAGCCTGACTGAAAGACGAAGCCCAGCTGGTTGCTTGTACCTTAGAAGGTGCCAGACGGAACTCGCTGGCTTCCGACAATAAGAACGGAAACAGAAAAACAAAACAAAATACAACCCCCCCCCCCCCCCACTACCTAAAACCATACCATTAGAGAGTCACCTCTTGGAAGCTTTTCCGTTTCCAAGAACAGCCTATTAAAATGCAAACTGTCCCGGAAATAAGGTCAGGCCTTCAGTGCCTGTCATATGAAAAGTTCATTTCTTGAAGGAGAGGGGGACCGAGCGGAGAGGGCTGGAGGGAGGCAGCGGGAGGGGAGTAAGGGGAGACTGTGTGGGGACGGGATGGGGCGCCAAAAACACGGCACCGTTTTGCTGACGGCTGTCCTTGGCTCTCACTGCCGGTCCACACCCTCCTGATAAAAGGAACGTCTCTTTGCTTGTTCCTGCACTTCAGCGTTTCTTGGCATGACACCATATGCAAAATTAAGTGGCTTTGTAGTGTGGGCTGCTTGTTCTTTTCCCTCCTTTGGATGAAGCTCTCCAAGGCACACTCAATCAAGCCCCTTTTGTTCCCCAGGCCTTTTGAAGGCTTCCGGAGAGGAAATGAGAGAGCTCTTTAAAGCCCAAGTCGACACGCAGCCCTGCAAAATCAGTCTCCCTGCCAGCCCTGCCCCCCTGGGCCTGATGTGCAAGTCGGGGAGACATGGGTGGGCTCCCTGACCAGGACTGTCCCCAGCCCACGGGAGACGCCACGGTGACACGGTGGATTTCCTCCAGTGAGGGGAGCCTTCCAAACTGGCAAGAAGCTACAAAGGGGGCCACAGGTTTAGGTGGCCCTTGGTCACGGGCCTGTCACCCACAGTCATTTCTGGGAGCACAGTTCCCCACCCCAGGTCACGTCTGGTGACTGCGGGGCTTCGCACCCTATCTTGGGGTCTGCAGGTGGAAGGGGCAGTCCAAGCCTTCCCGTTAGCCTGGACCCCAGGACTTCTTCCATGATGGCATCATGCCCCATCCCTCCATGGACACAGTTGGCCAAGGGATCCTCCCAGGCAGGGAGCCTCTTGGGGGCCCAAGGCGTTCCAGCAGACAGCCTCCCATCCCACTCAGGGATCCCCTACAGCAGCAGTTAGCAACTGGGGGCGAATGTGCCCCTCAGCGACATTTAGCAGTGTCTATAGATCTCTGTTACTGTTCCCAAATTGTGCTGCCAGCAGCTAATGGGTAGAGGCCAGCGATGATTCTAGACGTCCTACAGTGGTCAAGACAGCTCCCCACAACAGAGAATTATCCCGTCAAAATGTCTATGATGCTGCGATTGAGAAACTCGAGCTAGAATATTCCAGACACTTCGTCATCCAACCTCTGCTTGAATACTCCCATGGATGAGGAGCTCACTACCTTATGCTATATGGAGAAGCCGTGCAGGGAAGACCTGGATCTGAAGCCTGGTTCAGCATCTTGCTGGAAGCTATGGGCAAATGACCCAGCTTCCTCTCACCTCAGCATCTCTTGATGGAAAATGGAGCCAGGAATTCAATGTTCCAGAATCGTTATGAACGACTGCACGACTACAAAATATCTAGTACAGCGCCTCACACACGGAAGGCACCTCAACCAAAGGAGACCTGCTCCGTGGTGTCTGATTTTAGAATATGCCAGACAGTAAACACCAGCTATCCCAGTGACTGCCGAAAGGCCACCGCCTGCCAGAAAACATCTGCTAAGTCCCCGGCCTGCCTCACTGACACTGTCATGAATAAGGGATATGCAAGGTGTCCACTGCAGGGTCAGCTAGACTTGCAAAACCCCGGGCAGCAGCCTCCATGCTAACAGGAAAGAAATCGTTCTGAATCCACTGGTATTATAGCAACACAATGGAAAAGGACCACAGCTATTTGGTTTTAGGTCGTTGTTATAAAGACATGAAAAGACAGAAACGTTTAAGATCATACGGTGGATGAAACTAAAACCAAGGTGAATGCATACTCAACGCAACTAGGAGAATAAACCATATGTACAGGGAGGGACAACAGACAGAAAAAAATGTTGTGTTAGGATGATGGGATTTGGGTCACGCTGGGCTTTTGGCAACGTTCTTTAACATAACATTGCTTTTCCGTTAAAATGCTCCTTATTAAAATCTATAGAGAAAACAATAAGAGAGACCACAAATGTAGCCTTACTTCTTTTTTTCTTTAAATGTGTATTTATTTATTTTGACAGTGAGCGAGCACGAACAGGGGAGGGGCAGAGAGAGAAGGAGAGAGAGAATCGCAAGCAGGCTCTGCACCATCAGTAGGGAGCCCAACGCAGGGCTCGAACTCACGAACCATGAGATCATGACCTGAGCTGAAATCAAGAGTCAGACCCTTTACCGACTGAGCCACCCAGGTGCCCCTGAAATATAGCCTTATTTCTGACCATGAAGGAAAAGGGTGGAGGAGAAACCTTAGGTGACATCCTGGGCCAGTTCCTTGGGGAGCCTCCGGGCTTCAGAATGGGGGTGATGCCTCCAGTGCTCTGACTCCAGAGGGCAGAGGGAGCAGGTGTGCCCGCCCAACTCCTCTGCCTGCAGGGTGACTCCCGTTCAGCATCCACCAGAACAAGTTGCACTCCCAGCTCAGCTCTGATTCGTCAGCACCCCTGTCCCTAGAGGAGAAATCCAGAGTGGGGTCTGGCCACTCTCCACAGCCCCCATGGGGTCCAGCATCCACCACCAGGGCACCTGGGTTCCCATCCTAAGTGAGGACCCTTCCCCTGGAGGCCAGGAACTGGGCTGAAAGATTCTCTCCTGATGAGGCTGCAACTCGGAGGGCAGGCCCCAGGCTGGACCCAAACGCTGGGGAGCACCCAATTAATTTATCAAAAATGTTTTGAGGGGTGCCTGGTTGGCTCAGTAGATGGAGCATGTGACTCCTGATCTTGGGGTCATGAGTTCGAGCCCCAGTTGGGTGTAGAGATTATTAAAAAAAAACATGACCCTGCAAAAATATATATATTTGGAAAAAACCCTCAGAATCTCTGTCTCCCCACAACACGAAAAGACAGCTACTCCCTCTATATCTGCCCTCTCACAGAGGGTTCACTCCAGCTGTCCTCAAAGCAAATATGTAAAAGCCGAGAATTGCGTTAGCTGCTTCATTTCCCCTTGTGCTTTGCGGCTGAGGCCCCATGAGGGCTGGGGTGCACCAGGAGAGGTGGGGCCTGTGCTGAGACCCCCTGAAGTACGCGTGGACCCTGCCCACCTCTCCCTCCGGCACCTCGTCCTTGCTTCTGGGAGAGACAAGAGCCGCGGAGTGCTGGACATGGAAGGGCCCAGAGAGAAAGCAAAAGGGCGAGATAAGGCAAAGTGGGGATGATTTGGGGAAGAGAAGGCAGGAGCTGATATTATAAAGAAAACACCTGCTTCCTCCCTCGAAGGGGACTGGACGCACCTTATCACCTCTCCAAGACCCGAGGAGGGGACCTCGGGAAGAATAATGAGTTCAGGGACTGCGTTTGTACTCCCGATGGGAGGACAGAATCACTGAGCGTAAAAGGAGAGCCCCCAACGTTAAAAGCCACAATGCTGTTTTACAGCGCACCCTGGGGCCCATCCACCTGCTGCCGTTGGATACCTGCAAGACAGATGCCATGAGCCCACCTCTTAGGTAAGAAATTATGCTCAGGAGGACCCAACAGCATGCCCAGGGTGACCTCCTCCCTCGATCCCCCTGCCTCCTGGCACAAAAAAGGGTGCTCCTGCCAGTAGGCCCTGCCTTTCCTGTATCTCCCCCTCCCCAGTGTCTGAGTTCCATTCTCCTGGTTCCAAGAAGCTTGGTTAAAAATGGGGATGTTTTCGAGGGGCGCCTGGTGGTTCAGGTGGTAAAGCATTTGACTCTTGATTTCAGCGCAGGTCATGATCTCACGGCTCGTGGGTTCGAGTCCCTAGTCGGGCACAGAGCCTGGCTGGGATCCGCTCTCTCTCTCTCTCTCTCTCTCTCTCTCTTTCTGCCCCTCCCCCACTTTCATGCATGCGCTCGCTCTCTCTCAAAATAAATAAATAAACTTAAGAAAATGGAGAGATCCACGAAAACTGAGGTGGAGATACTAACACCCGTGGAGTGCCTTCCCATATGGGAGTCCCTCACGTGTCACCTCACTTCCACCTTCCTGCATTTTGACCTCCCATGAGGATGGTTCCTTAATGATCCCATCGTAGAGACCAGTAAACTGAGGCCCAGAGACACCAACAGCAAACTGCCCAGAGCCACAGAACCGGGGCAGGGGCGGTCAGGTTGGGCTCCAGCCCTGTTCTCCTCAGGAGCATCACACCCACCTTGTCAGAGGCCATTTGCCCACGTTCGTCCCCACTCAAGAGACTGGGTGGGGAGATGTCAAGGAGGCTGGGGATGGCCAGGCTGAGCGGCGGCAGCGGTGGGCACTTGGCTTCTGTTTTCATCTCATCTCCCGACAGGCCCAGAAAAGGGCACAGCCCATCGTGACAAAAAGGGGTTCATGCCAAGGGCCGATGAGGAGTGCAGGGCAGGTGAGGGAAACACTGAAGCCACTCGGGACTCGGGAGCATCAGGGCAGAGGGTGAGCCAGCTCCAGGCCCCGGGACAGCTGGGGGTGCCGTGGCCGTGGTTGGCCAGCAGCCCGACAGCCATGGGTGGAGGTGGATTGATGGGTCACTGCACTAATCTCCTGAGAAAAGGCCAGAAACCCTCCAGAGAGCTTGACATCCAGGCCCCCTGGAGCTGGGGTTTGCATGGGCTCCAAGGTCCCGAGTGCAAGGACGGAGCCACAGAGCAGGCCAGGGACGGGCTGGTGCTGATGAAAGCCCATGGAAATCAGAGGGCTGAGAGACCAGCCCCCTAAGCCTGTGGGAGCCGGGGAAGAGCCAGGGGAGCAGAGGCCCGGATGCCAGGTCTGTGCCCAACACATCGCCACATCTGAGGGACAAGCCATGGAGACAGAAAGAGGACCCAGGAGCCTGGACCCCAGAGCCTGCCCCCGCAGCAGCACTCAAAGCAAGGCCGGCAGGTCGCCGGCAGGAAAGGAGAGACGGAGCCCTGACAAGTGCAGGTGGCAGGGGACAGCGGCAGAGCAGGGAGCAGAGCACACGGAGCCCTGCCAGCGTCCGGGCTGCAGGCAGGGAGAGCACACGCTGGGCTGGAGTCTGGGTTTTCTTCCGAAGGAACTGGGGAGCTATCTAAGGATAGCAAAGGAGTGATATGGTCAACGTGAATTACCCAGTGAGGTTTGGCATCACGGTACAAATGCTCCTTGCTATTGGGCAAACCTATAGCACGTTCTCGATGGCCCTTGGATTGCCCACACTTTACCTCCTGGGCCAAGCCCCTGACCCTGCAGTTTCTGAGCCTTGCAGGAGGTATCCAGAAGTCAGGGTGGGCTGGAGGGCAGGCCCAGCGGCAAATGTCAGTGTCACTGTGACTCCTGTTGAAGGAAGGACGGGGTCATCTACACTGAGGTTGCTAGAGGCTCACTCCTCCCTCCAGGGCCATGTAGAAGAGGCTCACCTGAAAGGGACCTTCAGAGAGGGCGATGGCGATATGGACCAAGGGGACAGCATCCTCCTCCTGACAGGGGACAGCTTGGTTGGGGTCAAGCCAATGAGGCTCCCAGGCCCGCATCTCCTCAGATCCCACACCAGCTGCCTGCTGGGATCACCCCGTTCCTGTTGGGAAAGTGGAGCGAATGGTAGCCACCCCCGGGGTCCCTGCAAAGACTTCCCAGTGTCTGCCCTGAGCTGTCGTGTGTCTGTCTCCCTCTCCCTTATCTTACTCTCTTTCATTCCTGTTTTCCTCTCCTCCTCCACCTTCCCTCGCCTCCTTCTTTCGCATCCAGCAGCGGGACAGCCAGCCGGGGCCCTTCAAGTCAGTAGGGACGGTGGACTCTGCTTATCAGAACCAAAGAATGTTAGACGGCACGCAGCTGGCCGCGGCCTCCAACCCCCTAGCCAGAGCGCAGCAATTAGACCTTGGTCTGAACATGTCTGCCACACCAAACTCAAGGAGAGTCCGCTTTCAAGCTGCTAAAGTGTGTGTGTGTGTGTGTGTGTGTGTGTGCGCGCGCGCGTGTGTGTTCACAACAGGATTCCCTTTTTATGGTAACTGCTAAGTAAGACCTGAGTGATAGATGCCCTTCCGAGACCCAAGAAACCCAAAGGTATTTACATACTAGGAAGAAAAAAAATGTTTTGCGGAATCCACATTCCTTCACCATGCAGTGATGTCTACTGAGCTGAAAAAAAAAAAAGATGGGTGTTGTTTTCTTCCCCCATTTGCCTAGGCACAAATATCCCACGCACACACGCACATGCACACTCGCGCACACACACATATGTGCACACATATGTACACTCTCTGCCTCCAGACAGCTCAGACCTGCACTCGCCTGGGTTTGGAAAGGAAGCGGAGCATGAGGCCCCGGAAGGCAGGACGGCACAGGGGTCAGGAGCAAGGCTCAGGGTTGGGCCGCCTAGGAGCCTAACCCCTGCCCTGCCGGTTTGCTGTGTGCCCTTGGGCCAGCTTCCCCTCGGAAAGGGGAGCTCGACTACAGACTTGCTATGCCGAACAGAGAAAGCCCTCGGCAAATGCCGACCGTGACCAGTACTGAACCAGAAGAGGCTAAATCCTCTTGCTGGCAGGAAGGACCAGACCCTCCAGAAAACGGCTCTGGATCTCTCAGGCCTTGTTCCAGGCTGGTCCACATCCCAACTCCTACTCCGAGTCTGGTGTTTGGACTTTCTGGCACTTTCTACCAGGCGCCGCCCTGCTCCACACCTGCAGTGCCCAAGGCCGCCCTTGGGGACCTGACAGGACAGGGACCGGCTGCGGGGGGCCTGGCCCCAGGGGCTCCCACACTCCCCTGTGTGAGACCCATTGCTGGTAGGATTTCACAGGCCACAGCTTGTGCTGGGAGGCAATGGGGCCGGCAGCCTTTCCAGAGGGGACCTGGAGAAAACTGCTCCACCAACCTGAGCCACAGTTCTCAGATTTGTAAAATGGAGGGATAATCACACTGACGTCATAGGATGGAGGGGAGGCATGTCTGTCTGTCTGTCAGTGCCTTACACAGCCAGGGCACATAAGCACTCAGCACAGCACTGGCCTGATGCCGCCTTGATTTTTATTTCACGCGGGGAAGGGCATGGGGGTATGCGGAGAGGAGTTTCTGCTCTTGCCTGTGCCTTGCGCTGCCCTGACAGCCTGGCCCCTGGGACAACCCCTCTGGGGCCTCTTAACCCGGATCCTCTAGCTTCTATTTCCTCTGAAGCATCCCCCCCCACCCCCCTCCTATCCTCCAGGCAAGGGCGGTGGCCCAGGTGCCCAAGGCAAGCTCGGGCTGGACCCAGGGCCATGCTCCCTCCTTCTACCCAACACTTCCAGGCGCGACCCGGGGCAGGTGTGTGTCACAAAGCCTCCGATGTTTCCAATCCGACCTGGTAGCTGTCCTGTCACAGCTCTCGAGAGCTGGACAAGCAGTCCAGAGGCCCCAGGTTTGTGTGGCAAAGGGGGCCGGGTCCTCCAGCGTCTCACCAGCGTCTCACCGGGCCTACCTGCCTGGAAGCCCCTGGACATGCCTCCCACACACACACTGAACACAGGCAGACGGGTCCTGAGGCGACTTCACCCCCAGCCACGCACAGAATCAGGAGTCTCTTATCTGCCTGTGCCTCAGATGTCCCAGAACCTGGGCAGGGCTCCCGGCCAATGCCGCTCACGGACCTGAGACCAGGGCTCGGCCCAGCGCCGACGTCACCTGCCCTGGGAACCTGGCAGGCGGCCCACTTTTCTCCCCTAATTATTTTCTTTGGCTGTGTGGGCGTGGCATGAGCTAAAGAGATTGAATCAGGACCGACAAGGGGAGCAACCTGAGTCACAGGAGAGGTGGGACAGGGCGAGGAGGTGACCATGGGTTCCCAGAGACTGGGGGGAGGGCCAGGGAGCCCAGGGCTGCCAAAGAAATGGGTGCCTTGTGACCCGAGGAGGAGGCTGGGGGCAGGGAGGCCAGGGCACCCCTCGCCAGCCCTGGGCTTTGATGACCATCACAGGGATCTTTCACTCAGTGAGGAAAGTCTGGCCCGGGAGGCCTCGAGGTTTCAGGAGGAGAACCCATCAATTAGGTGGCCACGCGGCTCTGTTTGCACTGGGCACTTCGAGAACTTCCCTCCTCCCAGCCCGTCAGGTCCTGCACCATCGGAACCGTGCCAGCCGCTGCGTGCGGCCAGCCTGATGTTCAATGCCACTGGCTCGTCCCTGGCCAAGCCGTGCCACCCAGCCAGTGAGAGCTGCCTGCGCCCGCCCCCCCTCCACGACCCCCAGCGGCTTCTGCACCCCTGAGAGTCTCTAAGCTCCCCACCCTGTCCATGCGGGGCTCAGATGCCCCAACCTACAGCCCAGATGCCCTCCTCACTGCTCCCCCAAACAGGACATCTACTTGGAGGAAATGTCTGCCCAGGACCTCAAGCATATCTCCAGCTGCTTCTGTACTCCCCGCATTTCTGCCCCCCAGGCTGTGCCGGGTGCAGTCTGCTGATCCACGGCGGGCACCGCACACCAGACCCCTGGCTGCCTCCCAGCCCCCAGCCCCTCTCTAAGCCACACTCCGGGAGATGCACCAGCAGCCCCACACCCATGGCAGGGGCTTGGGCAGAGAGCGCTGACCACGGGGACCTGTCACCACCTCCCCTTCCCTGCCTCATTCCAGTGCTCTCACACACACACACACACACACACACACACACACGCCTACTCGCACGCAGACTCACGCTCACTCACATAAACTCCGACTCAACTCACACACACACACACACACACACACACACTCACACTATCACTTATACACAGTCACATACTCACGCTCACCCTGGTTCACGCTTACACTCACAATGCTCGTTCACAAACATTCACATGTACACGCACACTCACAGGAACCACTGAGAGTGCCGCCCCCAGTGCTGGACACCTGGGCCCTCCCCGCCAACACTGCCTCCGCTCACTGTGGGGGAGGTGGCAGGGCGAGGTCCTTCTGGAAAGAGAGGCTCCCTGGCTGTGACAGGATGGGCCGTCCGGGCGGGAGAGGCCCTGGCTTGGGGGCAGAGAACCCCTTGCTCGGGGCTCCCGATGCGGTCCCCTAGGCCACCAGCCCCTGCCACGCAGGCTGGCTCCAAAGGCCCCAACTGTCTGGACCCTTCCTTCAGCCCCCACTATCTCCTCTGGCGCCTTTAGGGAGAACACCTGCCAAGATGCCCCCACCCCCTGCTCGGACCCACACCTGTGGAGCCCCTACACCCCACTCTTGCCTTTGGACCTCACAGCTTCCTGCTCACACAGAGGTGGGCTGGACCCGGGGGACCGGAGACCAGTGTTAAGCCCAGAGTTGGCCAGGCCCCCTGCATCCCACCCTCCATCCACGGGACCCAGCTTCCACCCCAGACTCATCAGGTGCTTGCAACACGGGTCAGACTCCTTCCCCCCCACCCCTTGCAAGCGTGTCTAGGGCAGGGGAACAGGCCCAGGGCCTAAGGAGAGCCAGGAGTCTGCTGGGAAATGCAAGTTAAAAATACCTGCCTGTTCCAGCCACCACACACGCTGGGGCGAGCGGGCAGGCCAAGGCCATCCCCACTCTCGTGAGCCTTCCCTGGGAAGTGAGCAGGCAGGAACCCGACGGGGGGCCAACCTCCCCACTGCGGCATCCTGGGGCTGGGACTATGTCCTGGTCACTTCTGAGCCCCCAGCACAGGCCCCTCGCAGAGGAGGCCTCCTTCAGCTTTTCTGAAGGAGCAAATGCATGGGTCTCTCGCCCAGTCTAGAACATATCTCAGCTCACAACTCCTTCATCAGGCCCCGGGACTCCCTCTGCCTTCAGCATCACACTCCCAGATCACTGCCTAGTATTTTCCAACTGAAGGGAACCCGTGGAGCCTGTCAGCAAGTCCTTCATCTTACAGAAGACGACCTGAAGACCAGACAGGGGGAGACACTCTCCCAATGCTGCACAGCAGGGCCAGACCAGAACTTGCCACCTACTCCTAGCCCCAGCCCTCCCTTCATAGCACACCCAAGGCTTGGGATAGTTGGGGAGGCAAGGAAGTGAAAGGTGGGTTGGAGGCTAGAGCAGTACTCGGCCACCCAACCCCAAGACCCTCAGGCCTCATCACTGTCCAGCCTGTGTCAGGTGATCGCCCGGGACAGCCACAGGCACTGGCAGGCCTCTCCCACCCAGAAAGGCGGCAAGGACACGACCGACACCCCAGCGCAGCAGGTGCTTCGGAGGCAGATGGGGGAGCCCACGATTGGGCCATAATGCGTCCCCACGGCCCATGGGGTGTTTCCTGGGGAGGAGGGCTCAGCTTTCACCAGCATCTCCATGACCCACTGCTACCGAAACTGCCCTGGACCGAAGTCCCGGGTCCTAGAAACCTTGACTCTCACTCCTGTGCACCTGTGTGACCTTGTCGACAGCAGGGGACCCTGACCTCACCCAGAGCCCCCAGAGCCTAAGGCTACAGACCTTCCCGGTCCCCAGCAGGCCTCCCTTTAAAAGGTGACAGACTGCAAGGCGTCAGTCTAGCAGTCAGACAGAACTGGATTCCCAAGCTAGATGGGGCATCTTACGAGCTGTGTAACCCAACCTTTCTCAGTTTCCCTCATCTGGAAATTGAGCATAGCATAACCTGCGAGGGGAAGATTAAATGTGTCAATCCGTGTCAGGACTAGTGCCCAGCAGGTACTCAGTGCCCTTGCTTCCACCCATTCCCCCACCTTCCCAGGCATCTCATGGAGGTGGCCTGGGCTCAGGAGCCCAGGTGATAGAAAACCGGCACCCAGTTGAGCCCCAACCCCTCTCGGAGGGCCTGCTGGAATTGTGTCTTGCTGACAGGACAGTCCCAGTCCCGGGCAGAGCTGAGCAGGAATTAGTACCTGCCTGGGCGACAGATTGAGAGAAGGCCCAGGGGCCAGGGGCCATGGAATACAAAGTGACAGGAGCCCAGGGAAAGGGTGAGGTCTGCTATTCCACGGGCTGGCATGTCTCAGCCACAGCCACAGCCACAGCCCGTGCTCACTGGGCCCACGCTCTGGGCCAACATACGTGAGCTGTTCGGTCTCACAGTCTCCCCAGGGGGAGGTGCTATGATTCCCATTTTACAGAAAAGGAGACCTGAGGCACCTTGCTCAAGTTCACACTTGAAATTCAAGTCTACGGGGCGGCCCAGATCCCAAGCTCTCAATCACTGTGCTCTCCTGCCTCTGAGGATCAGATCTGTTAACTGGAGAGGCAGGTGAGGGTACGGGGGAGCAAGGTGCCTCCACTCCCCCAGGCAGACCCCAGTGTGCCCCCCCCCCTCCCCCCTCCCCCCAGCACCAGGGGCTGCGTTCCTGCCCACCTGCAGAGCACAGCCGTCTGCGCACATCTGAAGCCGTCACAGAGGGCACGCATGAGAACACCACCAGCTACCCCTGGGTGGAAACCGCCCGACGGTTCCGGGAGAGGTAAAGTATATAAATAACATGAGCGTCACGGAGCGTAATTATTAAATGTTGTCATTTCGGAAGGAAATTAATTAGCAATGGCTGTAGCTGTCTCGTGTCTGCTTAAGCAGCGTGCATCTCAATTAAAATTTAATTGCCACAGTTTCAATCGCAGCAGGTTAAACGCCTTGAGATGGTGAGCGGGCTCGTGTCTACGTAAAGCTTGAATTAGTGTGGAGCGCATGACCTGTCATGGAAGGGGAGGGGAGGCAGCGGACAAGGAAGCAGGCAGGATAGCTAGGTGCCATGTGCTGGTGCCCACCAGGCCTGGCCAGCGGCAGCATTTCAGACAGACGGCTGGCACGGAGGATGGCTCCTCGAACCCCCACACAGACCCACCAGTGGGAAAGGGGACGTTAAGCCTGGCACAGCCTCTCAAGGGAGCCCTGCCTTCGGGCAGCGGGCCGTGTAACAGAACAGGGTCTGCGGTGGAAAGGTCAAAAGCTAGCTGGCAACGTGCCATCCGCTGGAGGAAGCAAAGGTTCAAGGCAAGCGCGGCCAAATCCTATCCCTCCAGGGTCATGCAGAGAGGCAGGCCACACTGGAGGCAATAGAGAAAGGTGAAGACTGGGGCAAACCGGAGCAACAGGCCCATCGTGGAAAGCAGGGCAGCCACCGCTCCCCCGCTGGCTAGCTCTTGCCAAGCAAGGCCAGCGTGCCAGACTCCCAACAAAGCCAAGGATTCTTTTATTTTGAGGGGGAGAGGGGCAGAGAGAGAGGAAGAGAGAGAGAATCCCAAGCAGGCTCCGTGCTGTCAGCACAGAGCCCCGTGCGGGGCTCGATCTCACAAACCATGAGATCATGACCTGAGCCGAAATCAAGAGTCAGACACCAAACCGACTGAGCCACCCAGGCGCCCCCACAAGGATGGGGTTTATAATTTCCTATGTCCTGAGTTTTAAAACACAGTGGGGGCCTAACCTAAGAGTTATCAATATTTGACCGTTTGTCCAGGAATTTCTGTAAATCTAAAACACCACAAAAGTTATCGTTTTAGAAAATAGATTAGTGGCTTCCAGGGGGTGGGGAATAACTTCTAACTGGGCATGGGAGATTCCATTTTGGGGGTGACGAAAATGTTCTCAACTTAGATTGTGGTGACGGGGGTACAGCTTGGTGAATATTCCGAAAGCCACGGAATTGTACATTTTAAAAGGGCGCATCTTACGGGTACGTGAGGTACGTCTCCATCAAGCAGTTATCAAAACATAAGGAAGTTAGGGTCTTTATCTCAAAGGCACCCCGCGGCTGCCAGTTTTCCCAGCAGAGATCTTTCACGCACATCGAACACGTCCTGAAGGACCCATGCAGGCTGGCTCGGGGTTAGGAGCTGGACAGACAACAGGGGAGACCCCGGTGCCCCCCACCACCCAGCTCCAGCAAGGCTTATGACACTCTTCTCAATTACCAGATTGTCATCAGGGAGGCTGCCACTTCATCTGAAATTTAGGACGCTTCGAGGCACCTCCGGTCAGGAGCCCAGCCCCAGCAAGCCCCCAGTGGTCTTCCAACTTATCGCTCGCTCCACGGAGACAGAAGCCCCACTTTAAGCCCTGAAGCCCCACCTACATCCCAGTGTTTACAGCCCTGCACGTGCGGTTCTGCTGATGTGGCCACCGCCACCCCCCACCCCCGCCAGCCCCAGGCCAAAGGGGCGCTATCTGAAGGCAGGTGCCGTGTGGCAGAGGCCCCCAGAGGAGGCACAACCGACGAGTGGTGTTTATCGCCTCTCTTTAGTGCCAACCAACCCACCGCCTGGCACAGAGGGTAAGTGGGGTGGCAGGCAGCAGCTGGGGGGCTGGCGTGGCACCCAGAAGCAGGAGACAGAAAACACGCCAGCGTGTCAGGCTGCACGCGGCCTGGATGAGACCAACTTGCCTACCTTGCCTACCTAGGCCAACTTGCCTACCTGACAAGCAGCACCCGGCCCGAGCTGTCAGGACGGGCGATGGGACGCCACACAACACGCACGGGGCTCTTCCCTACCCAGGCTGCGGGCCTTGCCTTTCCTTTTCAAGGAACCACAGTCTCAGAACGTCGCCCACCTACGGGCACACTGATATTCTAACCCTGTAACCTGTACGGGTCTACACTCGAAGACCATCTCTCGCCTTTTCCCCACAACGACCCTAAGAGACTTTATTCAGGGGGTGCCTGGCTGGCTCAGTTGGTGGAGCATGTGACTCTGGGTCTCGGGTTGTGAGTTCGAGCCCCATGCTGGGTGTAGAGATTACTTAAAAATAAAACTCTTGGGGCACCTGGATGGCTCTGTCAGTTGAGCATCCGACTTCAGCTCAGGTCATGATCTCACGGTTTGTGGGTCTGAGCCCCGCGTCGGGCTCTGTGCGGACAGCTCGGAGCCTGGAGCCTGCTTCCGATTCTGCGTCTCCCTCTCCCTCTGCCCCTCCCCAACTTGTGCTCACTCTCTCTCTCTCTCTCTCTCAAAAACAAATGAACATTTACAAAAATAAATAAATAAGTAAAATTCTTATTAAAAAAACTTCGTTCAGGCTGTAACATCTACAAAAGTAAATAAATAAAAATAAATAAAATAAAATTCTTATGAAAAGAACTTCGTCCGGGCCGTAACACTTCCACGCTGACCCACTTGTTCCCCTTCGAGTAATCTACCCACAGAGGAGCCTCAACAGCTGTTACCTACAGAGTTGTTTGTCTCTGGAAGATGCAGAACACCAACACATTGAAAACAGCTCCAAATGGCCCCGAAGGAGCGCTGGCTAAGTAATCACAGCACGTCCGAATGACGGAACACTCGTCATTGAAAATAATATTTACAGACGTATTTAATATCATGGGAAGGGCTTATGTTAAAATACCGAGTGATAAAATCCAGGATGCAAACCGGCAAATGTAACAAGAAGTCTTAACCGGGGTGGCAATCTGGAGTAGGGGTCCTAGAAGGAAATGGACCTGGTTGCTGCCGAATAGTGGCACCATCGACCGGTTTTTTTTTTTTTCTTCATTTACACTTTCCTGAACATTCCACATGACCACTTTGACCATTTGTGTATCATTGTTTTGTTAATAACATATAATATTTCTTGGTTTATAATTATTCAAAATATGCTCTCCACCATTTGTCCACAGCATGAGATATTCCTCTCCCCTCCCCACCAGTGCCAGGTGCCAGGTACCCAGAGCTGGGAGTCTCTGAGCCTGAGGCCGGGCCTTGGGGCCCTCAACACGGCTCCCTCCTCCAGCTCAGCCTTGGACTGGCCACTCTGGGTGTTCTCGGGAACCCAGAATGAACAGTTTCCAATAAAATATTCACTCTGCCGTTTACCGGGTGCACCCTAGCTGCTAGGCGCCACATCAGCCCCTGGAGATAACAAAATTAATGTGGTCTGTACCCCCAGAGGACTTTGTTTAGTGGGAGCAAAAATCAAGGAGACCAGTAATTAATTGTAGAACAGGACCGGAGTCTGGGAGTTGGGGAAGAAATGGGGAGAAGCAGGGGCTGCCAGAGGAAGGAGGCCTTGGGTGTTATGGAAGAATTTGGACATTATCCTGCACTAAGGTTTGCATAAGACCAACATCGCCACCCCCCCCGCCCCGATGCGTGACAGACACTGCCAACTAATCATAGCACTTTTCCCAGCAGCCCTTGGGGTCCTTCTTGTGCAGGACGGCAGACAGCCTCTCCCAATCCAACTGGCCTGGCACAAACACAAACCCGCCCTCCACCTGTGCGTGCGGGCGATGCAGAGTCTAAGAAGGGGAGTGGCATGGCCACATGTGACATGGATCATTCTGGAAACGAGGGTGGCTGGGCAGCAGGGAGGCCAGGCAGCAGACAGGTGTGCAAATCCAAGCACTGGAAGCATACATCATAAGTGCACAGCCCACGAGCAAGGTGGAGGCTCTCCTTGGGGAGGTGACAGGGCCAGAGGGGAGCAGGCACACTTCTATGCCAGCTTCCTTCTAACCTTCTATGCCTCCCTTCTATCTTTGGGGAGGCCTGGCCCAACCAACCCTGCAGCCCGTCTGGAAGGAAGAAGATCCAGCACTTGGTTGAGCAGCTGAGCACACAGATGGTCCGCACCAGGCAGCTTACCGCCGGGGTGGGCAGAAGGCCTCCGAGGACAGCCCCGGGCACGTGGCCAAAGGCTCCCGGCCTCCCAGCCAGAGGGGTGGGCTGAGCCACACTCACTCGACCTGCTCCTCCAGAGCACGTGGCTTTGGACAGCACATGTCTCACGGTCTCAGGGATGCTTGCAACCATCTTCAAGAAAGAGAAAGGGCCCTTGGCAACCACACAGCCTCACCTGGTCATTTTACAAAGGGGGATGCCCAGCCTCGGAAATACGGAGCCATCTGCCCAAAGTCAGAGAGCTGGTGAGAGACGATACAAGAGCCTGCCCCCAGTGCAGTGCCTTCCCACAGCATGGCTCCAGCTCCTGAGTCCAGCAGAGTGCCCAGCACAGGAGGCACCCGCTACGTAGTCGCCGATTGGCCGAGGGACGCAGAGAAGGGCGGTGCAGGGCCCGACACCCTGACTGAGCTTTGGACCCAAGCCTGCCGGCCGCCATCCCCCGGACCAGCCTGCCTTCCCCCTCACGGTTCACAGGGACAGGCGTAAGGCCTTATGGAGCCAGGACTCACGCAGAGCCCAGCAGCAGTGCCCTGATCAGGATCAGACGGCTGCTTTTTTGTGTTCACTCAGCCGTGGTTTTCAAAAGACTCTGATTTGCTGCCATGGAGCCACATGTGGCCAGGCAAAATGGGGATCCCTAGCGGGCTCTGTGCCTGGGCGAGCAGGGCACAGGGATGGATGTCATACCCAGGGTCTGGGCTCCAAAGATTAACTCAGACTCAGCAGGTAGGAGTCTAAGGGGCGTGGACGTGTGTGGTGAGCCTCCAGAGAAGTCTTTCCATCTAGTCCCAGCAGCCCACCAGGCAGGTGGAGCTAGCCAGCCCCTGCGGCGGAGCCCTGATGATCAGCACCTCAATTACTACTAGCAGGAATGTAAGAGAACGCCTGCCAGGTGCCCCACACACTGCCGAGTGCATCCCATGGGTGGCCTTCACCGAGCCGCACAACCCTCTGAGGGCTCCCAGCCCCGTTTCCAACATAGGGAAGCCGAGGACCCCAGAGCCTCACTACGTTGCCCCAAACCACAGCAGGAGAGGGGCAGACCAGAATTTACACCCGAGCGTCACTTCTTATCCTTCCTGTCTCCAATCACCTGCCCCCCAGGAAGCAGGCAGCACGTGACCATCCTCCTGCACTGACATCCCCAACGCAGACCGCCTTCCGCAGTGTCACCCAGTCACTCCTGAGTGCTTTTATTATCTGCACCAGACCCCGAGCCGGGCCCACACAAGGGAGACAGGCAGGAAAACCATAGCCAATACTGGAACTGTGCCCAGGGGGGACCCAAAGTGGGGAGTAGTGGAGTGACGGCAGGGTGGTGATGGGCGGGCAGGCAGGCATTCCAGCGGGAGAAGCCAGCCAGGCAAAGGCCTGGAGAGAAGGCTGGGAGCAGCAGGAACCTGATCAGTGAGAAGGGGATGTGAATGTCGGGAGTCTGGTGGGAACGTGGAAACTGAGGGTGGAGAGCCTCATAGGGGGCCATAAAGTTGCACAACTCCACGGGGCGCCAAACTATTCCACGTGGATGTGGCCCCAACCAGAATACACAACGAATGGTGCCTGGTGTCCAACCACCAGGGGCTGCATGCAGCCTTGGGGCGGGGGGGGGGGGGGCGGGGCTGGGGGAGTGAGTCGGAAAGGCTTCTGAAATGCCTCTGCCCTCCACCTCAGGGTTACAGGGCCGCAGTGATTCATGGACCCCAGCAATGCTCCCTCTGACAGTCAGGCCCTGAGAAGGATCAAATATCAAAGGCCAAGCTCTCAAGGCTTCCAGCCAAGTCCTGAGCACCCGCCCTCCTAGGCCCCCATGACCTACCACCAGCAGGCACCCTGACCATGCTGGTTTGGAATCAGTGTTCCAGGCAGCCCCCTCCCTCTGCAGAGCCAAGGTGAAGGGGCAGGAAGTTCCGATACCCACTTGTCAGCCAGGACCTATCTGTCCAGGCATGTGCGCTTCTAGAGGCTGTGCATTTGCACGTGCACATGCACACACACACACAGTGTTTGTGCCAACTTCCACACACTTACATCCTTCACACCCATGCACAGACACGCGCTCCCAAACAGGCAGAGGCCCACACTCAAAACACATGCACCACCAGAGATGCACCCCCACGCAAACGCACGTATGTACAAACACACACACAAGAACACACGTACCCCTACATTCACAAATACACACAACTCACAACGTGCACACCAAACACACACACACGCTCTCTCTCTCTCTCACTCAGTAGCACACCTTGCACATACTTGACACGGGCCGACAAGTCTCGGAGCCTGGCCTTCTGTAATTCGGGGAAATGGTTTTCTAGAAGGTGCGCTCCAGAGCTCAGAATCCAAGCAGTTTACATTTGCCTCAGGCGCAGGGGGACCTGGTGTTAAATCTAAGCCAGGCCTCAAAGGCCTGGAGGGAGCTGGGTGCAGAGACAGCTTCCCAGAGAAGGGGATATACCCCCAGGCCCCGGGCAGCCAGGAAACCCCGGAATCTTCCGCCCTGCAGCAGAAAGAACCCACTGGACTCAGGCAGCACCGGTTGCCCAGCGCTGGCCTTGGGCTTGCCAACAAATGAGGGGCGTGTGTGTTTGCTTTTACCCCCGCTACTGAGGAAGACCGCAGTGCCGAGGGGATGTCCAAAGGCCCGAGAGTCTCCCCCAACTGTCCTTCATTCCTCCATCTACGGATCCGTCCATTCATCCAGTCAACACTGGCTGTGGGTGCCAACCAGACTGCAACCCGAGTGCCACTGGGAGTCTCCAAAGTCAGAGTGGATCCTGGGGTCGGGGGGGAGGGCCGTGGCCTCTCAGGAGGAAAGAGCTACTTCCTGTCACCAAGCTCGTGCTGTTGGATCACTTCCCAGTGAGGGACTTCCTGATATCTCCTCATCACTGAGAAGCCACAGGAATAAGGCCCGCCAGCCTAGAAGAAGCCCTCTGGTTTCCCGACAGAGCGAACGAACAGTGAAAGAACGGAGACACCTGTGTCGACCCCCAAGTGCATCGCCTGCGTGTCAAATGTGCTGGCCACCTTTCCAGAGAGCCCCCGCCTCCTGCCACAGCCAGGCCCGCCCTCCTGTGGACAGAGGGAAGCTGCAACCCTGCTGGGCCCGGCACACGCACGTGGGAGGAGTCTGGGCGTCGGTGCCTGAGTCACTGGAAGGATCATAGTCACCAACCATCGAGCCCTTGGACGGATGCCCAACCTGGGCCCAGCACTTCCCAGATGTTGCCTCCTTCACACCTCCCTAGGCCCACATGACAACCTCCTTCTCCGGATGGAGAACTAGAGGCACCGTGCAGAAAAGCCCTCGCTGAGCGGGAATCAGGGCTGAGGCCAGGTGGTGAAGCCCAAGCCGGGGTGGGGTGACCCAGGTCAGGGGCAGGGGCCAGGCCAGGAGTGGGCGTCAGCTAGGGATGACCGGGGCCAGAGGCGGGAGCCAACTGGGGGTACTGGAGAGAAGGCCGGCAGGGGGAGGGGCAGGGGGCCACGGGGAAAGGGAGAGAGAAGCCCTCGGGGCTCCCGCGCCCCCATGCCAATTTGGTGAGGGTATTAAAGAGTTTCTTTTCAATTACTTCTTTCTTGACAATTACTAATAGCACTCTGATGGAGATGAGACTTAATTTCCCAGTTGGTTTGGAAATGAAGAGACCCATAATTGTTTGACCCCCTCACCAGCAGCAGACGGGGAGAGGGGGGGTTGGCTCCACGGAGGACGACAGAGGATAAAAACATCCCTACTGAACGTGCAGGGCCCCCGACAGCAGACAGCAGTGGGGTACAGGCTGACACCGGGCCCCCTGCGCCCCACGCCGTGCTCCGTGCACCCACGGACCTGGCCTCACACTCTGCTCGAACTTGGGTAAACTCTGACCCACACGCCTTGGCCACCTCCTCAGGGGCCCAGTCTCGCCCCCAGGAGGGAGGAAGTCCGCTCCAAAGCAGCCAGGCCTGGGAAGCACCCCGAGCCCTGGGCCACTGCCTGGAAATGGGAAAGCCCAGCACACGCTGCGGAGGAAAGGAAAAGACGCTCAGCCCTTAGCTAGAGCTCACTGTGTGTTTACCGGGCCTTCAGCCGTTCAGCATCTCCTTCTCACAAAACCTCCCACAGAGGGCACGCGTACGCCCCCTGGACAGGGGAGGAGAAGCGAATGCCAGGTGCCCACATTCCTAGCAGTGAGGCCCTGGTCTGACTCTGGAGGCCACGTTCTTTCCCCCGTGGCCTCCTTCCATCGCCACTATCTTCTCATGGCTGGGTGACCACAAAACCTGCCTTCAGTCGGGGCTCCCGCCCAGTGACACCACAGACCTGGAAACAGGCCCCAACACGGCGAGTTCCTGTGAGCAGAGCCTTTCCTAGAACCAGCTCCAGAAATTTCACTGGAACTTTTTAGAAACTATCCACATAATAATATAATGATGGCCAGTGGGTTCTTTAGATGCCAATTCTGTCCTGTCCTGTTATCTAAGTGACTCATAAGAATCACCCTGCAGGTGGGCACTATAACGTCCCCATTTTACAGGTGTGGAAACTGAGGAACAAAGGTCTTAAGGAGACTTTGATCCCACCAGGCCAGTGTGAGAAAAAAGACACTCCTCCCCTACCTCATCACTTCCGTGGCTTTCTCACACTTAGGATGAACACAGAAACTCTCACACTTACAGGGCTTGGAACTTTCCCATTACTGAGGTGTGGTCCCTCCTGGCCACTGTCTTTTCTTCTTTGCTGAGGGCAGCTTCCCCGCCCTCCTACCCCAGGGCTCCTCCCTAAATCCTCTCTAGACTGGCTGGGAGACAGCCCAGGAACCTCATTCCTCCCCAGGTGAGGGGCCTGAGGTCCGAGGTTGAAGGGCGTGAGGCCCTCACATGTGGGCATGTGTGTGCCGAGGCCTGCAAGAACATGCCGGGGGTGAGGGGGGGCGGGAAGTGACGTCTGCCCGCTGCGTTCTCTGAAGAGACTGCTGTGTCCAGACTGAGGCGCCACAGCTGGACTGAAGGCTGCAGGGTCAGGAAGGGTCACCCGGCTCCAGACGCGCTGGGGAACAGCAGGAATAACTCATCCCGGCCCCAGCCTCGCCAGCATGAACCTCTGACCCTCGGTGCTGTGATGTAAGGAAACACCGTCCAGCCACGCGAGAGAGGGGCTGGGCCGGAGACGCAGACGTCCCCGAGACCTTGTCCACAGAGGGACTTTTGTTTGGAAAACAGGCATTATCACTGTGACAAATGCTGTCTGGATTCCAGAAGTATTTTTCCCACTGTTTTTTAAATTCCAAATTCTCTCTCCACGTCGCTATCTCCTATCTCAGTCTCGTGCCTCCTTGGGCCCACGCTGGCACACGCCAACAGGAAACCAGGCAGCGACCTTCAAAGACAAAGGAGACAGAGGTCCCGAAGACACCTAATGAACTTGGTCTCACCTCCACGCTGACTTAAACGGGGCCGGAGCTTTGCTGGCCTGGCAGGACCCGTGTCGTCCCGCGCAGTCTCCTGTTTCCCCCGAGCCTGTCACCCAGACCAGCCCTAATGGGTCCTAATGGAGGGAAGACAGCTGGGAGTTGTCACAGGCAGCATGCGCAAGAGGAAAGCCTCAGGCCCACCCCTCCCCGCCTTAATGGGACTGCCCCACACACCCCAGGAGGCCCCAAGGCCACCCCAGCCCCTCTCCCTCAATGCCTCTCTGTTCCCTTCATCCAACATTTGCTTCTCTCCTACCTCTGCTTCCCACGACTGCCACATTCGGCTCCTGTGGCCAACACGCCCCTTACCTAGTCGTGGCTTTGTTCACATTTACCGAGCACCGACTGTATGCCTGGCACCAATACTCGGGACCCAGTGGATACACCATGCTGACCCAGCCTCCAGAGGCTCACGGCACACGGAGAGAGGCGGAAAAGCAAAAAGGACGGTGGGGGAATAGAGCAAAGGAAGCTGCACGGGGCGCTCTGGGGGCCTGGGGCACCAAGCTGGGCTTGGAGAGCGACAGCAGGAAAACCTTCCTGGAGGAGGCAAAGCCTGAGATGGACCAGCACTGAACTGCCTCAGGAGGCAGGGGCTTTAATCCTTCCCCATCCTCTCTCCTCTGCTTCCTGCTGCCTGGCCCACCCTCTGCCTCCCAGCCCCAGCTCCCAGGACCACTGCCTGCCACCATAACCAGGACATGTGATGCTACCCCCCTCACCTCAGGAAGCCCCCAGGCTGTTGGAAGACCAGACCCTGGGCCTGGGTGGCTCAGCCGGTTAAGCGTCCGACTTCGGCTCAGGTCATGATCTCACGTCTCATGGGTTCGAGCCCCGTGTCGGGCTCTGTGCTGATAGCGCAGAGCCCGGAGCCTGCTTCGGAATTCTGGGTCTCCCCCTCTCTCTCTGCCCCTCCCCCACTCACTCTCTGCCTCGCTCTGTCTCTCAAAAATAAAGAAATGTTAAAAAAGAAAAACATTAAAAAAAAAAAAAAGACTAGACCCAAACGATGACCCTTCTGGCACGGAGCCCAAAGGGAGGCACGGACAGGCTGAGACTGTCACAGATGCTTCAGGATAGACTCCCTGTATGGACAGGGAGGGGGGGAAAGACTGGCAAGTGACTGAGACAGGGAGAGATGAGGGGCCACTCACCCTCATGTCCTCCCTTCACTAGCCTCGCGGTCATGCTGGGTCCAAGACGTGTGTCCCCACACAGACCGCAGGCAGTAAGGAAGCCTAGCCCACCCCGGAGTGCAGGCCCTGGCACGAGCAAGTGGCCTCATGGATAACCTGTGACTGGGAGAGAGAGAGGTGGGCGGGCACTACAGAAGCCCCCCTGGGCTGTCAGGGAAGGCTTCCTGGAGGAGGCAGCATTGACACTGGGTCTTCAAGCATGAGGAGCTTTGACAGGGAGGGACCAGGACTATTGTCAGCACAGCGAAGTGCACAATGTTATCGGCACACTAGAGGAAACCCACATTTTTATCACAAGAGGACCCCTGCTACTGAATTCCCAAACCCTGCTACAGGACATGGAACCTGCAAATTCTGAAGCTTTTTTTTTTTTTTTTTTAAGTCTATTTATTTCGAGAGAAAGAAAGAGAGTGCACACACGCACGTGTGTGCAGGAGAGAGAGAATCCCAGGCAGGTTCCATGCTGCCAGCATGGAGTCCGACGCAGAGCTCGATCCCACAAAGCTTGAGACCACGCGTGACCTGAGCCAAAACCGGGAGTCGGACGCTTAACCGAGCTGCCCAGGCGCCCCATTCTCTGATGCTTTCTAGAGGCACAATGTACATACCCCCCTACTCACCCCAAAAGCTCAAGCCAACCATTGAGGCTGGCCTCTCAAAGGCCATAGGCCGTGGGAAATGGCCGGTCAACACTTTACACGAAGGAGCCACCACCAAAGTCAGCAATGGGCAAGGAAAAAGGCCCAGGTCACCCTGAGGTCACCTTCCACCTTCTCCAGTGGCCTCCAGGACTGGGTTTGGGGTATGAATGGGGACTTGGGCCTGAGGACACCTGGGAGGGGCCCAGGGGTCCCAGGCTGGGATGTCGGGAGAGAGAGTGGGACTGGCAGACAGGAGCCCTCCGTCCCAAGGGCAGGAGGGAGGTTCAAGGAAAGACACGGGCTTCGCGGCAGGCAGGAATCGAGTACCTGGAAGCAAGGGGGTGCTCACTGCATAGCAGCTGGCGGGTGCTCAGCTATTACCACCGGCCATTTGCTGCACAAACAAATGAATAGATGTCGCAGCTCTCAATTTCCTCAAGAGACACGAAAGCAAACAAACTCGGGCTAACTTTGAAGCCTTTTATTGGAAAAAACAGCTAAACGCTCTTAGGGAAACAATGGCTCCGCACTCGGTGAGTTTTAGAAATGCTGGGTCCACATTAACCAAGTGTCTTTGGTGCGGGACTTACTGGCACCTTCAGAATAACATCCCCCCCTTTGAAGAACCCAGAAATCCACAAAGTGACTTCTCTGATGCTCGCTTGGGCACTGGCACTTTTGGCCTACAGCAGCTTGTACAAAGGGGGGCTGCAGGAAGCAAACGCTGGGGAACCTGCCTGCCTTTCTCCCTCTGACCACACCAGGCACGAGGATGGCGAGCCGGGCTCACCCCGATGGCGGCCTGCAGCCTGATGCCCCGCGGCGATCTAGCCTCTCACTCCCACTCGGGGTGGGGGGGACATATGAGGGAGGGTGACGGTGTGAAAAGGCTAACCTAGAAGCATCAGTTCTTAAAAAAAAAAAAATCGCACATTTGCATAAACACCTGTAGCACATGGCATCTGGTGCTATCAGCCAATCGCAGGAGACACGTCTAGCGGCCTCGACAAGAAGGGTGTCCCGGAGGTAAGAAGCCTGCTCTTGACAACCTGGGAGGAACACCCTGGCTCTCCTCTGGGCAGTCTCCCGTGCCTGGGACACCCCGTCCCCAGCATGTCCTTAGGTGGCTTCGTGGAAGGCAGCCCTCGGCCAAAGGCTCTGCCCTGCCTGATCGACACCAAAGCCACACATCAGCTCCAGCACCCTGTCTGCACCCTTTCTGTGCCAGTGTCACGGGAAGGGGCTGTCCTTCCGGAAGCCCCGATGATGGTGGACACACCCAGGTGACGATACAGGAGAGCCCAGGGGCCTTCTGCCTGGCACAAAAGGTCCGGGGAACACTGAGGGTCCACATCACGAGTGTGGCTTTTCCTGGGATCCGGTAGGAAAGTTCGTAGAGCCAGATGTCCTCACGGCACTGCGAGATTATCTGCCGGGACACAGGACATTGGCTTGCAAAGCCCTGGCCAGACGGCCGGCTTGGAAAAACATAAAAGGCCCTCTTGTTGACAAAACCCACTCCTGTGGTAGAACCTGCCCCCAAACCTTTTAAAATGATTTTGGATTTTGGCCCCAACTTGCTCTCCACGGCCCCACTGCACAGACACGTTGCTGACGTGCCAAACTCATGCTCTGCTCCTTTAGCAAAGGCGGTCCCGAAAGTCCATGAGAGCTTCCTCCGGGGGACAAGATGGCACATGCCGGCCCGGCCCACAGAGTGTGGCTCCTTGTCATTCTGCCCAGAAGGCTGTAATTAGAAGGCGGTCCCCTCCATCTGTGGGGATTCCATGCTGGCCCCTCTCTGTGCTTTCCTGGAGAGCTCTCCCCAGGGGCCAGACGATGGCGAGACCCCCCCCCCGCCCCGAGCACCCACTGGGCGCCCGGCCGTGCTGCACAGAGACCCTGCTCAGGACAAGCCGCCCATGGGCCTTCATAAACTAGATCCTCACCAAGATATAGTTCCTGTTACTCCCTTCAGACTTTACCAGCAGCCCAGGCACAGGGAGTCTTGCCAGGCCTTCAAGTTCCCTCAACCCAACAAACATGGCCGTCCTTCTTACCTTCTCCCTCCCTTCCTCCCTCTCTTCCTTCCCAAACATGGTTTCCCTCCCTCCCTTCCTTCCATGAATATTGATGATGGCCAATGGATGCCAGATGTTCTGCCAGGTGAAGTAGACAGAGATGTCTGAGACCAAGTCAGTCAATCAAAATAGTGACAATGGCCAGACACGGCTCTGTCCTGGGGGGCAGGGGGCACAGAGAAAATGTGGCCAACTGGGCCTATGACAGGGTAGGGGTTTGGGGGTACATTCATGGAATCCAAGGTCAGTCCAATTGTAGCAATAGGCTGCTGCCAGTGGCTAACGAAGCCAGAGAAGGGGCAGGGCCAGGGCCTAAGATCTTCAATGCCAGGTTCCAGAACCTTCCAAAGCTTCACCTATGCAGTCTGCCATTTGGAATGCCCTGCCCTTCTTTCCATCCAATTAAACCCTAACCTTGGCCTCAAAGCTCTCCCTAATTCCCAAGCAAGGAAGCCTTTCCTCCTGGGAGCCCTCCAGCCCCACAACACTTAGCTTAGGACTTCACATCAGAGCCAGGGCCTTCGGGATCTCTTTAGCCCCACACGTTCATGTCTCAGACAGAGGTACTACGGTCCAAAGAGGAGCTGGGCTCTGCCCCTCAGCAGGCCATCCCCTTTTGTGGAGAGACAGGGCAAAGATGGGAGCTGGGAGGCCGGGGTCTGGTGCAGGGTTAGTCTGACAAGCCACGGGCCCTCCACAGCCTCTCACAGGGAAACCTCTGTGTCCTCCTAGGGCAAGGCCTTCCCCCATCCCTGTGCCACTTCCAGGACAGCCTCCGTCCCTTGACATCTTGAGGGTCTATTCATTTGTCCATCTTTCCCCACCACTGGGGGTTCTGTGAGGGCAAGAATCAGGTCTTATTTGCTGTCATGTCCCCAGCACAGTGCTGGCTCCCAGTGGTGCTCAATCAATGTTCATGGCATGAATGGACGGACAGATGGAGAGAGAGAAAGGAGAAAAAGAGAAGGGTGGACAGAAAAGTAGGAAGGCAGGGGGCACCTGGGTGGCTCAGTCAGTTGAACGTCCAACGCTTGATTCCGGCTCAGGTCATGATCTCACGGTTTGTGAGTTCGAGCCCTGCATTGGGCTCTGCGCTGACAGCACGGAGCCTACTTGGAATTTTCTCTCTGCCCCTCCCTTGCTCATGCTCTCTCTCAGAAATAAATAAACATTAAAAAGAAAAAAAGGTAAGAAGACTCACTCCTCTGTGGCCGAGTAACTCACAGACTCACAGATGAGAACACACTCGTCACAGAGGGTAAACGTGCTGGGACGGCTGCATTCCTGAGACCCTCATGTGATTCTTCACCTCCTCCCTCCTCCCTCCCTGTGGTTCTCCTCACTCCCTCCCGGGTCGCTCAGCTGGAGCCCCTGCGGGGGGGGGGGGGGGGGGAGAGCAAGCCTGCTGGCACCAGCAGGCCTGGGTTCAAATCCCAGCTAATGCTTTTGTAGCTATATGACCTCAGGCAGGCTCCTCGCAGACACAGCACCTCCATCTCTCCATCTCTAGAACATTCCCATCATTGATAGCAGGCACCCCGTTGGGAGCCACTGCGATCACTCCCTTGAGAAGCGTAGGTGAAGCCTCAGGCAGCCTCTGTACCCCTTAGCCCGGCCAGCCTCAGGGCCGTCCGCCCCCCAGGGCTGGACCCCTCCACACGCAGCAACTCAACCCACAGAACCCTCCTCAGAGGCCACGACTGCCACCGGCCTGGGCCACACACTCTCAAGAGGGTCCCAGGTACCGGTGACAATTGCCTTCAGCAACGTGTGGCACCAGAGCGACCCAGCAACTGAGGGGCCGCTGTGCACACCTCTAATTACCCGAATCTCTGCCATCAACTGCGCCGCAGATAAACAGCACTGGGGCCTAATTTTCTAATTTGCCCCTTCAGGAGAAGGGAAACAAACCTTTTCTGGAGGCCATGCTCTCCTGTTGAGTGGGGGTACCACAGTCCAGGCCCAGGTGGAGACTCTTCTGGCCAGGAGGGGTGCTCCCTGCCATCACGCCTTCAACTGAGTGTCTATGCCAAGCCACACACAGGAGGACCGCCCTGGGCATGAGGCCTGGCGAGGGAAGGGCATTTCTGAGAGCTGATCCCCCCTGCCCATCTGTGTGACCTTTCACTGATGGCCCCGGGCAGGCTCCTCTGTCCCCCTCACCTGCAGTGCTCCGTGGTGACAGTGATACACGGAGGTCAGGTATGCCAGCGAGAGGGTACTGGGCCAAGGGAGGTGACAGTGAAGTCCTCAGACATGGCCAGAAGACCAGCGCCTTCTCTAAGGCTCCCTTCTGTGCCCCGAAGACAAAGAGGCAGAGACTTTGGTCTCTAAAAGCTCCAAGTTTTAGAAGAAAAAGAAAAACATTCAGCGTCAACTCAAGCTCCAAAGCCAGAGGGAGCAGGGGTCTGGTCAGTGATGAGGACCCTTGCCCAGACCTGGGGGCAGAGCACCAGGATTTAGGAATGGGCCCTGGGTGACAGTGGGAGCTCTCTGGCACCAGTGACTAGCGGTGGGGACCCAGGCCATCATGACCATGATGGAGCTGTGAGCAGGCAGGCCCAACACATACAAGTCACGTTTGATGGGACTGGAGCAGGACAGATGCCCCCAAGGGCCAGACATTGGGCTGAATGTGATACACAGACTGTCCTGAATCCTCCAGAGACCCTACTGGGGAAAGGGGCACAGGTGGGAAACCGGAAGAACAAAGGAAGTAGTGGGCCCCGGCGGCGCGACGGCCGCTGGCGGGAAGGAGAGGAGGCGGTACCCCTCTGCCTCTGCCCCTACTGTCCCCACCCCTCCACTGGGGTCTGGCTGTAACTTCCTCTGGTCCAGCCTAGAGCCCGCCTGAGGAGGGGGAGAGACAGGGGAGGGGAGCAGCGCCTTGACTGGGACTGTGTGGCCAGGGACAAAGTCCTTAGTGCTGAGGACACTCTGATCCCCATGCCCCACTTCTGGAATCCAGGACTCCCCCCCCCCCGCCCCCCGGCCGGCAAAACCCAAGGCTGCCTCCCTAGTTCTTGCCTCCACTCACGGGAGCCCCAGCCCCGCTGACATTCTCCTTCCCCACGTCAGTTCCCAAGGCTTTCTCATCTGGCCCAGACTCCAGCCTGCCAAGAAGCTGGTGAAATCCGCGACGCAGGTAAGCTTTCTCCTTGGCGACCTGCCTTTCTCCTGCCACCCATTCTCCTTTATTTTGAAAACCAGTGGAATTGTACCAAGATCCAAACCAGCAATGGGGTGGGAAAAAACCGTCTGGCAACAGCATTGGCTGCAGCAAAGCTGAGGTGTGGCCCAGTCTGGACCACCCCCGCCCCCTTCCACCCCTCTCTCCCTGAGCAGGACAAGGCCCGTCTCAACAGACTTCCCAGCGCCCGTCAGGATTGCACAACAGGGCATTCCGGGTCAGAACTTCCCGGGACAGGATTTAGAGAGAAGTATGTCTAATGGAGAGGAACTGAAGGGCATGGTTCCAGAAGGACCTGAAAACATTATGGCAGTTTTGTTTGGGTTTTTTTTGCAAGGAGGCAAACAGAACTTCAGGGCATGAGAACAGAACAAAAAGAGCCTGGGCGAAGTCTGAGAACTGCCCAGAGGTAAAGACTGACTGCTGTGGTCCAAGGGCTGACCCAGGCAGGAGGCCGAGGGTCATCCCTGGCTCAGCCAGCAGGGAGGCAGGCGGGGGCTGTGGCAGCTCACAGGGACAAGTCATCAAGGAGTTCAGGTGATAATTAAAATGCGGACACCTCCCCAGAATAACTCGAAGACAAGCCTTCCCACACAAGTGCCAAAAGGAAAAAGTCCCCAAAATCTCCTAGCACAACCTCCAGAGGTCGCTCCAGGTCCCGGTGAATGGGAGACACTCCATCTCCTAGTCCTGGAAAAGCTTCATCCCTTCTGGTCCTTGGAATGTTCTGGAATGTTCACACTCTCAGACATCCCCTCAAAGGCACGGTGATGCCCTCTGGGAGGCCCCAGAAGCTCCTCAGGGCCCCCTCGCAGGACCACTCCTCAGCTAGCATCCCAAGGAGGGTCCAAACCCCAGGGCAAAGGGAGCCTCCAAGAATTTCTAGAGTTGGTATTGGCCCTGGGAGGGTCTAGCACATCCCCTTCAGGCCCAGAGAGGCAAGGACCTTACCCAAAGTCACACAGAAAGTGTGTCTCGTCTGGCTCTTCAGAGACTAACCCATCTTCGCCCAGAAAGGAATGTCACAGCAGAACACCTAAGACTATGAGGGGCAGCCCAATGGCTGAGTCCCCTCACTCATCCAAGGGCCCCATCAGGGTCTCTCACCTAAGGGCACACGGGCTGGACTGTCCAGTTGTGTCACTGCACTTGCTGGCCAAGTGGCCTCCCACAGCCAACGGCACATCTATGAGCAAAGCAGGAAACCTGCTGATGGGGTGGGGTACAGGGAGAATCACGCAAGATAGGGCACAGAAAGGGCCCGTCCCCAGTCTTTGTGACCTTTTCTTCCCCCTTTCTCCTGTGAGGAGGGAAGGCCGGTGGTGCCCTAGCCCCGGATCAGGCTGTGTGTCCCTGGACAAGCCACTGTTACTGCCCAGCCCGGGCATCCCCTTCTACAAAACAGGAGGACTGGCTTCAAAGTCTTACTCCCCTCACTCTGCCTCTCTCTCCCTCTGGGTTTCTGGAGCCACTGGGAAGCCACGGCCGGCCTGGCCCAGCCTTTTAACAGTGGGCTCCCCAGGGCCTGCCCACGGCCTTCTCCCCAAGTAGGGCAGAGGCGGCTCTCTGGCATGGCTGGACGATTTACGGCCTCATCCAGCCGCCCTTCCGGAGGCTGGAGACCCAGCAGAGATTTTCCACTGCCGCAGCTGAGTGCAGGCGTGAAAGGAAGCCCCGGGCCTGAGCCTTGGGCCTCACGCTGCCTTCCCATCTCCTGAACACACAGTCAGGCCGGAGGCCCAGGCCGAACATCTGTGCCTAGGACCCAGCACTCCATCACACTGAAGGGTGAGACAAAGCCCGGGGCCCTGCATCCAGGCCTGAGAGGCCCGGTCCAGCGGCAGCCAGGCCTCCCAGCCAGAGTGATTCACACCAGGCCCTTCCCACTTCCGTTTTCCCCTTTCTCCCCATGACAACATCTTGAACGAGTGCCTTTCCTGGCAAGCCCAAGCACTCTGGGGTTTTCTGCCCTGACGCGGCTCCCACGCTCAGCTGTACACACAGCCCTTGGACAGGCTGCCGAGACTGTGTGTGGTGCTAGGAGGAACACACGAACCTCCGGCCCACACAAATGTTCTCGGAGGCCGCCCGCGCTCCCTCAGGGCGGCCGGGCCAGGGGAACCGGTGAGGTGTCCCTGCCCCGGCACCGGGTGCGACACCAGCCTCCCTCTGGACGAGCCAGACTCTCCGGGCAGGTCGTGAGCACGTTCAGGGTAAGGCGTATCTGTGCTGCGGAACTCTCCACACCACAGGAAGGTCCTTCTAGGGAGAAAAATACAGACTAAGCCCTCTGCTCCCACTCAAGACGGAACAACAGGGACTAGATGGAGGACCCCCCCCTTAAAACTACCACATAACCAGACAAAACTTTTGAAATGGTGATTTTCGAGACACTGAAGAGAGACGACAAAGCGACAGTGGTCCCTGAGGGGCAGAAACAAACAGGGTGGTGAGGGTGCAAGGCAGGGCAGGGAGGTGAACCCGAGCAGAACCTGGCAGACCGTGGGCTGCGGAGATGGGGCTGACATCTACGGGCGCCAGGACAGGTAGAGTCGGCATGCCAAAATGCCAAGAGGAGGGAGCCAAACAGAGAGAGAACACCAGAGGCCTGCAGGGGGTCCCCCCAGGGGAACTGCAGAATGCAGGCAGCACGTGCCGTTCTTTCCCCAGAGCCAAGGAAAGAACCATCCGGAAGGATGAGGGAGAACGGTGCCCAGCACCACAGGGCCAGCGCCTGTTCCCACCGGCCAGACTGCAGAACCTCAAAAGTCAAGGGCACCGCGTAGAGAGAACTGAGGTTGTTGCCTTGAGCGTAAGGAATACTTACCCTGGGCCCTTGTCCCATCTAACTAATCTTAAAAGCAAGATTAAACCTTCCAAGTAAATGAGCCTCGCCCCAGAGGAAGCTCAAGGATATTTACACGAAAACAAAATTCTTCCACATGCAACAAGATGAAATCTGCAATATCTAGGGGAGTCTGGGTGGCTCAGTCCGGTAAGTGTCTGACTCCTGATTTCAGCTCAGGTCATGATCTCTCAGTTTGTGAGTTTGAGCCCCACATTGGGCGCCAGACTGTCAGTGAGGAACCGGCTTGGGATTCCCTGTCTCCCTCTCTCTCTGCCCCTCCTCTGCTCGTGCGTGTGACCCCTCTCTCTCTCTCTCTCTCTATCTCAAAAATAAACTTAAAAAAAATTCGCAATATCTAACATCCATCAAAGATTACTAGGCATGCTACACAAAGCAGGAAAAGACAACCCATAATGAGGAAAAATAATCAATTAATCAAAACTGAGCCAGAGCAAACAGGGATTTAGAATTTGCAGACAAGAGCCTTAAAACAGTGATTATGACCATATGCCACATGTTCAAAAAGTCGCGTGGAGACAACAAAGATGTAAAAAAACCTAATCCAACTTCCAGAGGCATAAAATACACTGGATGGGGCAACTGGTAGATTAGACACTTGGGAAAAAAGATTCACGAACTTGAAGAAATGGCAATAGAAACTATCCAATATGAAAACCAGAGGAGGGAAAAAGAATTACAAAAGAAAAGAGCGTGTGAGGGTCATTGCCTGGCTCAGTCAGTGGAGCGTGTGACTCTTGATCTTGGGATTGTGAGTTCAAGCCCCATGTTGGGTGTAGAGATTACTTCAATATGAAATCTTAGGGGCTCCTTAGTGGCTCAATCAGTTAAGCATCCAGCTCTGATTTTGGCTCAGGTCATGATCTCACAGTTCATAAGATCAAGCGCTGCACTGGACTCTACACTGACCTTCAGGAGCCTGCTTGGGATTCTCTCTGTCTCTGTCTTTCTGCCCCAGCCCTGCTCTCTCTCTCTCAAATAAATAAACTTTAAAAAAATAAAATAAATTCTTAATGGGGCGCCTGGGTGGCTCAGTCAGTTAAGCATCTGACTTCGGCTCAGGTCATGATCTCACGGTTCATGAGTTCACGCCCCACATCGGGCTCTGTGCTGACAGCTCAGAGCCTGGAGCCTGCTTCGGATTCTGTGTCTCCCTCTCTCTCTGTTCCTCCTCTGCCTGTGCTCTCTCTGTCTCTTAAAAATAAATAAACATTAAAAAAAAAAAAACAACAAAATCTTAAATAAAAATAAAAGGGCATGTGAGCTGGGGGCCAATTTCAAACTGCCTAATACATGTGTGATTAGAGTCCCCAAAGGGAGATGGGGGAGAAAAAGTATTTGAAGAAATAATGGCTAAGAATGTTCAAAATTTAATGAAAACTACAAAAGCAAAGAAAATCTTATAGGCGGCCAGAATGATTACCTGAGATGAAGTTATTTCATAATGACAAAGGAGTGAGTTTATCAGGCAGACAGAACAATCCTGAAGGTTTATGCACTTAATGCTACAGGTTCAAAATACATGAAGGGCACCTGGCTGGTTTGGTCGCCACAGCACGCAACTCTTAATCTCAGGGTTGGGAGTTCAAGCCCCATGTTGGGCATGGAGCCTACTTATTAAAAAAATAATAATAATAAAATACATGAAGTAAAAACAGAAAACTCGGGTTTAACATCTGAAAGCCCAATTGCTGTGATTCACCATATTGTCCCATCCACATGAAAAACGGGACAAGAACGCCTAGTGTCACTGCATCTTGCCTACACGGTACTGGAGGCTCCGCAGTCAGTAAAATAAGGCAGAAGAAATAAATAAAAGGCATCCAGATTGCAAAGAAAAGGAACAAAACTGTCTTTATTCTCAGATGTGATCCTTTAGGTACAAAATCTGATAAAGTCTACAAAACAGGATATAAGAACAATACGTGAAAATCAGTTTAGACTTCGAAGTGCTAGCAGATTGGGATTTTAAAATACTAGTTAATAGCTTCAGAAAGTATAAAATAGCTCAGGATATATCCGAAAAAGATGTACAACGCCGGTACACTGAAAATGATAAGGTGCTGTTGCCAGAATTTAAAGTAGATCTAAATAAAGGGAGGGACAGATTACTCAACATTATTAAGATGTCAATTCTCTCCAAATGTATCTACATTCATCACAAACTCAATCGAAATCTAAAAAGTAGGGGCGCCTGGGTGGCTCAGTCGGTTAAGCCTCCGACTCTTGGTTTCATCTCAGGTCTTCATGTCCCGGTTTGTGGATTCGAGCCCTGCACTGGGCTTTGCACTGGGCTCCACCCTGACAGAGGAGAGCCTGCTGGGGATTCTTGCTCTCCCTCTCTCTGTGCCCCTCCCCTGCTTGCGGGCTCTCTCTCTCCCTCTCTCAAAATAAATAAATAAACAAAATCTTAAAAGTAGGGTTTTTGGAGACATTCCCAAGCTGATTCTAAAATTTACATAAAAATGCAAAGGATCTAAAATAGCCGGGGTAACTTTGAAAGAAGAACAAATTTGTAGGGCTCACACTACCTCACCTCACGACTTATTATTAAACTCAGTAACCAAGGAAGTATGTAGTTGGTGTTACCATAGACAAATAGATCAAAAGAGTGAAATAGAAAGTCCAGAGATTGTCATGATCTCACGGTTTCATGACTTCAAGCTGGGAGTCGGGCTCTGTGCTGGCAGCACGGAGCCTGCTTGGGATTCTCCCCCTCCCCCACCCCCACACCCGCCCGTTCTCCACTCACGTGGTCTCTGTCTCTCTTATAAAAAAAAAAAACAAATCAACTTGAAAAATTTTTAGAAAAATAAAGTCCAGAAATAGGCCGACACATATATGGGAAACAATTTTTTTAAATAAAGTTTGAAAGGAAACTTGGTGCAGAAAGAATAATCTTTTTTTTTTTTTTTTTACGTTTATTTATTTTTGAGACAGAGACAGAGCATGAATAGGGGAGGGCAGAGAGAGAGGGAGACACAGAATCTGAAATAGGCTCCAGGCTCTGAGCTGTCAGCACAGAGCCCGACGCGGGGCTCGAACTCACGGACTGTGAGATCATGACCTGAGCTGAAGTCAGACGCTTAACCGACTGAGCCACCCAGGCGCCCCAAAAATAATCTTTTAACAAACAGCCCTGGACTAATTAGGTAGCTACATGCAAATAAGCAAATAAACAACTTTGATCCGTACTTTGTGCCATGTACTGATATAACCATATTAGCTCAATGTTATCATACACCTAAATGTAAAACCTGAAACGTTAGCACTCCTAAAAAGAATTCTCAAGAGAAACATCTTTGTGACCTCACTGTAGGCAAAGATGTCCCAGCTACAATGCCAAAAGCATGAGCTACAAAAAGAAAAACTGATGAAATGGGGTCCATCAAAAGTAAATTTTTTCGGGGCGCCTGGGTGGCGCAGTCGGTGAAGCATCCGACTTCAGCCAGGTCACGATCTCGCAGTCCGTGAGTTCGAGCCCCGCATCGGGCTCTGGGCTGATGGCTCAGAGCCTGGAGCCTGTTTCCGATTCTGTGTCTCCCTCTCTCTCTGCCCCTCCCCTGTTCATGCTCTGTCTCTCCCTGTCCCAAAAATAAATAAACGTTGAAAAAAAAATTAAAAAAAAAAAAAAGTCAAAACATAATCACCCTCATAACCCAGAGAGACACATGAGCTGAACATTCCATACCCAAGACAAGGACGCCTGTACCCTTACAATGACCCTAGGAAATGTTCACAGCAGCCTTATTTGTAATAACCCTAGACTGGAAACAACCCAAACGTCCATCAACAGGTGCCTGGACAAAAAAAGCATGATATATCCATACGATGGAATACCACCAGCAATAAAAAGGAATGGACAATGAGGTGCCTGGGTGACTCAGTCAGTGAAGCATCCGACTTCGGCTCAGGTCATGATCTCATGGTTCATGGGTTCGAGCCCCACGTCGGGCTCTGTGCTGACAGCTCATAGCCTGAAGCCTGCTTCGGATTCTGTGTCTCCCTCTCTCTCTGTTCCTCCCCCGCTCATGCTCTGTCTCTCTCTCTCTCCTTCAGAAATAAATAAAAACATTTAAAAACATTTAAAAAATAGTAATAAAGGTATGGACTATGGAGAGGCATGCCATGGATGAATCTCATGGTAACAGCACTGAGTGAAAGAAGCCAGACCAGAAAAAAGTACATCTTGTTTGGTTCCATTCAACTCTAGAAAATGCAAACTAATCTGTAGTGACAGAAAGCAGAGCAGTGGTTGCCTAAGGAAGGCGAGGAGGCAGGAAGGACAGATTACCAAGGGGCAGGAGGAAACTCCTGGGGATGACGGATATGTTCCCTATCTTGATTGTGCTGATAGCTGGCATACATAAGTCAAAATTTATCAAATTTCACATTTAAAAAAAGCTCCAGTGAGATGAGGTTTGTCTTCCAACTATCAGATTGAGAAAGACCAAAAGGTTTGATAATAACACTGTTGGCATGGATATGGGGAAACAGGCACTCTCGTAGGTTTCTGGTGGGAGTCTAAACCTCCGTGGAAAGTGATCTGGCAATATCTATCCATTTCACAAAAAAATTCCACGCTTATGCCCAGAAATTTCATTTCTAGGAGGTTATCTACAAAGATACGCTCGTGTACGTGAAATGACATAAGGTTGTTCAATGCAATTCTGTTTACTGTGGCAAGTGTCCATCAATAGGGACTAAATGTTGAAAAAACAACAACAACCCACAGCTCTGGGAGAACCAGAGCTGGTATACCTCCCAGGCAAAATGAATGAAGCAGCTTTTAATGGGCTCACATAGAATGGTTGAGTGAAAAAGGCAGGTTACAATACAGTTGGCATACTATGTTTCCATCGGGGCATAAAAGGGGGAAAAGATTATGTATTCATTTTAATGCTACTTGCTTGAAACTTATTTCTGGAAGGAAACACACAAAAACTAGCATCAGCGATTGGCCCTGGGAGGACTATGTGGGTGGGCTACAGCAGGGCCAACAAAACTTTCTATATTATATAAATATATATAACACTTTATGCCTTTTGAAATTATTAAGCATGTATGTGTTCAATAAATAAATAGGTGTAAATAAAAATTACAAGGTAAGTGAAAAATAAAATAAGTGAGGTTGATCTATACGAACAGATGTGGAAAGAACACCAAGACATATTGCTAAGTGAGCACGAAGAAATCAATTTGCTGAACACTATTGGTAACATGGTCCCGTTTGTGTAAAAATTAAATAATGACAATTAAATGTTGGTCTGTCAGTTGAGAAATGCTAAAAAACACACGCATACCCACAACTGGTAGTTATCTCGAGGGGGAGCCTCTCACTCTACAGTATCCATTTCTGAGTATTTACTTTCTTTATTTGGTTTTTTAAAAAAATATTTTTAACTTTTATTTATTTTTGAGAGAGAGAGAGAGACAGAGAATGCAAGCGAGGGAGGGGCAGAGAGAGACGGAAACACAAGATCTGAATGAAGCAGGCTCCAGGCTCTGAGCTGTCAGCACATAGCCCGATGTGGGTCTCGAACTCATGAACCGTGAGATCATGATCTGAGGGGAAGTCAGATGCTTAACTGACTGAGCCACCCAGGCGCCCCATTAACCTTCTTTATTTGTATTAAGTTTGTATCAGAGGCAAAAAAACAAAAACAAAAACAAAAAAACAGAAAAACAAGCTTCAGGGGCTGCCCTCCCCTGGGGCAGTTACTTTTTTTGTTAACCACTTGCCTAGAAATACGAGCAAAGTCTAAACATGACCTCACCTTTGATTGGGAATTCTACCTCTGGAAATTGATCCAAAGAACGTGATCAGTTACAGTCAAAGATTTACATCTGCAGGAAAACATACACGCAAATGTGGTGGTAATCCACAAAAGTAAATTACAAAACAATATGTGCGATGTGATCCAATGAGTGTAGAAAATACTAGTAAACATACATAGAAAGGTCTAGAAGGGACTGTGGGTCAAGGGGAGGTCCCCACAAAGGGCATGCAGAATGGAAGCCTCAGGTCATGATGGCTTGTACTTTCTTCTTTTTACATCTTCTTTCTCAACTAGTTTACAAATTATACGTTCTTGTTTTTTAAAAAGAGAAAGTTATTTATACTAATAATCTTAGAGCACTTATATATAAAGGTTTTTTTAGAAGAATTAGTTATGATCATGAAAAAAAAATAACCTTTATGTCCAAAATAGAAAAATCAACAACAAACACATTTTGACAAAGCTTACAGCAAATGCTTACCAAAAAACATTAAGTGAAAATTACAGGATGCAGTCTCGAATCTGTAAAATATTGGGGTTTGGGGAGGGAGTAATAAATATTAACAGAGAAACGAAGACTAGACTTAAGTAGACAAAAAAAAAAAATTTCCTTTTAATCCAAGAAAGCAAATTTGTTGTTTCAATATTTGGGCCATCATGATCCCTAGGTCGAGGTGAGAATAGGGACAAGACAATTTTAGGCAAGGGAGCCTCACAGCTGTCCTGTCCACAGCATAAGACCCTGAGCAGCCATAGGGAGCTACTCCGTGGGAGCCTTGCAGCCACCCACCCTGTGAAGCTCGTGTCTCTTCTCTGCCTGGCAACCATCTACACCCGTACAGGTCCACAGGTTGGAGGGCACGGTCACCGTCCTGGCTTCTGGAGGAATCTGCTGGAAGACGCACTTTGCAAAGGCCTCTCCAGAGCACGGCAGGGCAGAGGGGACTTCACAGCCACCCTCAGGCCCAGGGTAGCCACTGGCAGCCTAAAGGTAAGGTCCGGTAGGTGCCTCATTGGTCTGAGACAGGACAAAACCAGGCACTTCTTAGAAATTCTACCTGCTAACAAACTGATCTCTTTCCTGCCCAGTGACCAGGTTCTGGTAAGCACAGGGTCTGCCCCCACCAAGATGTCTTTCAGTAAGACCCAGAAGCATGGAGGCTATGGCTGAAACCAGCAGCATGTGCTAAGAGGGAATCAGGAGTGGGGTTGACTGGAGCCTAAATGAGTCGCTACATGATGTAGCTGTCAAATATATGGTGCCTTGTTAATAATAATCAAGACTTATTACTATGTACCAGGGACGTGCCACATAGGAACGCCTTTATCCTCAGGATACCCCATGGAGATGGGTCCACAGTTGTCTTTACTTTACATTTGAGAAAACAGAGGCTAAGAGATGGGATGAACAGTCTGTATCCAGTGCCTGATCTAAACCCCCAGCTCCACTGAACCTTCCAAACAAAGGGCTAATATGCCTGTCCCTTCCCAATGGCCATGCCACAGCTATCTGGACAGTCCCTTTCAGGAGCCAGGGTGCCAAACAGATGCCAAGCTGAATCATGTGAAACACGGAGGGTCCAAATTTGCCCATTACAAGGGGGTGGGGCCAGCCTGGGAAAGAACTAGCCTGGGGAAAACACTCAACGGTCCTCCCTCAGAGAGCTAGGGGCCACAGAAGGGACAGCAAGTGGACAGAGCTCCTGTAGAAGTGGGAGATGGACCAAACAGGCTGGGACTGACAGCAGGGCCACACTCCCAGCTGTCCAGCCTGCCTCCCAGGCAGAGGGAGTCTCTGGCGAGACAAAGGCTGTGCCCTGCTCTCTCCTCCCAGAGGATATGGCAGAGCCCCCCTGTGGACGAGAAACCAACCCTGGGATGGAGAGGACAGCCGTGACCCTGACTGTTCTACCTTTAGGAACTTAGGCAGCTCCAATGAAACCGGAAAGCCTTCATAGCATCTGTAAAATGCAAATAATTCCTCCCACACAGATGTCCTTCCTGGCATGGCTCGAGTGCCTGTCCCACACCTAGTGGTGGCAGGGCTCAAGCAATGCGTGGTCTCTCAGGCCCTTCCATCCTGAGAGTGTGTAAGAGCGTTTAAAGACAAGAGCATCTCCCACGGCAGCGCTAAGGTCAAGGGCTGCTTCCTTACTCAAGCAAATCAGCGAAGTGACCATCAGTGAGTCTACAAATCCCAAATGCAACCCTCTCTAATCACTGGAATAGAGAAACTGTGATTGCAGGCACTGAATGACACAGAAATTATGTATGGAGCCCAAATGAACTGTAATATATGTTTAAGTTGTATAAAAATACAACTCTGCTATATTACAAACTAATCATTTTATAACTATTGCTCTTACTCTCTCAAAGCAAGGCCACCAATCTCGAGACTGCTCAGTTGACTTTTGTTTCTTAGGAGAGGTGTCAGAGGACACTGGACAAATGCCATTTTCTCCCACTGAAAAATCTCTCAGAATTCATTTATCAACAAACATTTCCTAAGCACAAATAAACAGAAAATTGCAAGACAATATTAATGAGTGTTACAAGCAAGGGAAACTCCAGGGACAAGTGGGAGTCTAGGTCTGAGGCAGGAAAGACCCCATGAAGGAGGTGACCCTTGAGTTGGCTTCATGGATAGGAGAGGAGAAATACACCAAGGGCCAACAGCAAAGACCTTTAAAATCCATTGACTAATGGGTGGATGATGAATGATGGATAATAATGGATGAAGGAAAGACAGAGGATGAATTGAAGATGGATGGATGGATGGATGGATGGATGGACGGATGGATGATAGAGGGAGGATGGAGAGATGGATGGATGGATAGATGGATGGAGGGAGGATGGAAGGAGGATGGACAGACTGATGGATGGATGGATGGATGGATGAACGGATGGATGGGTGGATGATGGAGGGAGGATGGAGAGATGGATGGATGGATGGACAGATGGATGGATGATGGAGGGAGGATGGAGAGATGGATGGATGGATGGACAGATGGATGGATGGATGGATGGATGACGGAGGGAGGATGGACAGAGGGATGGATGGATGGATGGATGGATGGATGGA
>NW_024412395.1:9629737-9654608 GCF_014898765.1 Herpailurus yagouaroundi
GATGGATGGATGGATGATGGAGGGAGGATGGACAGAGGGTGGATGGATGATGGAGGGAAGATGGACGGATGGATGAATGGATGATGGAGGGAGGATGGAGAGACGGATGGACGGATGGGTGGATGAGGAAGGGAGGATGGAAAGATGGATGGATGAGGGGGAGGATGGATGGGTGATAGAGGGAGAATGGACAGATGGATGGATGGATGGATAACCATTGCTACCCTTAAATCACTGAAAGTGGTCCTGAGGATCATGGTGAAGAGTGTTCTGAGAACCAGATTCATCTTCTCTTGACCAGCCATGAGGGTCAGCAAGAGGTGACCCTGTAAGGGGCGTTATCTTCAGGGAGTAGGTCAGGCAAAGCTCTTGCCTCCAAATGGGCAAAGGTTACCAGCATGAGAAGAGGTACGTGCATATTTGCTGGGAATTCCCTCTTTTCCACTGCTGTGCCTAGCTTACCCGGGCAAACAAACAAACAAACAAACAAAAACCTGGAGAACTGAATCAGCCCAAACCTAAGAGGTAGAGAATCACTCTGCCACCCAAATATTCTAGCCCCCCAAAGAACCTGGGTTCCTGTGTGCTTATGTCTCATGACCTGAAGTTAACAACAAGGGCCATCCTTACTTATCATCACCAAGCCACCCCTTCAAAGCATCCCCAGGCTCTCCTAAAGAGCACCTCTGCAGACTGCCAGAGCCCCTCCCCACTTCATCCTCCAAGTAACAGTGACCCCCTGCAGGTTCCAGAAACGCCACACATCATATGCCTGAGTCATTCTGCCTGGACTGCTGTTCCTTCCCCTGCCTCTCCATGGTAAAGTCCCCATCCCGGAGACCCAGCTTGGGCCCTCTCCTGGAAGAAGGCCTTCCTGGACTGCTTAGGCACAACTGTTTGGTTAAACAAATGAGCCACTGCCCAAAGGCCCCCACCCCAGGCTTTCCCACTATTCTGACCCAGGACTCTGCCATCCCTGACTAGTAGCTGCCAGGAAGAGCCTGGTACAGAATACATTGTGAAGTGGGAAACTTCCCAGCCTGGGGCCGGGAAAACAGACACATCCAGTTTCTTCCAGACAGCAGGTGAGGGCAGTCCCTGCTCCCGGCAACCTTCCTCCGTAGCTGTCTTCGGAGGTCACACTGGCCAATTCATGACTTTCCTAAAGTAGCCCCCCTGCTAGGCATGGAAAGAACCAGGAGAAGATGCACATTTGAGAAACCTGCTGGGATTTCAGAGGCCAGCGGCTCTTAACCAAGTTAGCAAGGTGTGCGCTTACGGCCGCGAGCTTAATAAGCGTAAGGCACAGAACAGATGTTCCAGCAAGTGCTGGCTGATTGACTGATGGATTGCTCACGGAATTCCTCTTGATGGCGACTGCCACACCGTTTTGAAATCCAAGGCGCAGAAAAGAAGGTTGGAGATTTCCAGCCTGGTGCGAGAATGAGGTGTGAAAAGGCACCGATGCCTGCTTTAGCAGGCGACCTCTACCCAGGGTTTCTCAGTTGTAGCACCGGTAACATTTGGGGTTGGATAATTTGTTGCCAGGGCTGCCCTGTGCCTTACAAGATGTTAAGCATCTACTCGCTAGATGCCACGAACACACACACCACCACCACCCCCCAGTCCGTGACAACCAAAAATGTCTCCGGATATTGACAAATGACTCCTGGGGAACAAAGCGTCCTAGCTGAGAAACAGTGCTGTGGCCCAGCTGTTCCCAGGGCAGCGCTCAGAAGCCAATTCCAGGGGAGTAACTCTCCCTCTGCTCAGGACTCTGCCTCCCAGTGGCCAGACTCAGTTTACCTATCTACAAAATGAGATCATAGTCTGCAAGTGACTTGCATGCTTCTAGCCATACAGAAGGCACCCAATGATGGTTTTACATTGATTTGTACACAGTTCTCCTGAAAACCTCAAGCCAGAATCTTCGATCTCTCCCCAAAAGCTAGGGAGATACCACTGGAAACCCAGTAAGACCTAATGAGGGCTTCATAGATGTCCAAACACTTTGGCCAAGTTAGACCACTTTGCAGGATCTATTCTAATGTAACGTTCAGAATTTCAGGTAAACACGTACATACGAGGACATCTATTCCAGCATTTTCTATCACAACTAAAACTAGAAACAATCTAAATGTCCAACCACGTAAAGAGAGCAAAGTGAAAATATGACAGAGTCAGACAAAAGGACATCCTGTAGCCAACAAACCCCACAAAACTAGAAGTTATTCATTAATAAACATGGGAAAACGTCCATGATAAAATGCTGAGTGAATCAAGAGTCACATAACTATATATCATGTAATTTCAATTTTGTCAGAAAATACAGCGCAAAAATATTTCACACTGGGGGGGGGGCTCAGTCAGTTAAGCATCTGACTCTTGATTTCAGTTCAGGTCATGATCTCATAGGTTCGTGAGACTGAGCCCCACACAGGGCTCTGCACTTACAGTGCAGAACCTGCTTGGGATTCTGTCTCTCTCCCTCTCTCTGCCCATCCCCCTCTCCTCTCTCTCTCCCAAAGTAAATAAATAAACTTAAAAAAAAATAATAAAAAACAATAGAGACTGGAAGGATATTTAACAAAATTTCCTCTTTATGATGTTCCTTATTTCACAACTTTTTTTTTTGTTAACGTTTATTTATTTTTGAGACAGAGAGAGACAGAGCATGAACGGGGGAGGGTCAGAGAGAGAGGGAGACACAGACTCTGAAATAGGCTCCAGGCTCTGAGCAGTCAGCACAGAGCCCGACGCGGGGCTCAAACTCACATACCGCAAGATCGTGACCTGAGCCGAAGTCGGACGCTTAACCGACTGAGCCACCCAGGCGCCCCTATTTCACAACTTTTTAAAAAGTATGCCTTAGTTTTAAGATCTTGTGGGGAAACTACTTTGTTGTTGTTGTTTCTAATAGTTTTCTATCAGAAGAGAAGGCTCTGCTTGAAACCTCAAGTGCTAAATCAAAGCCCACGCCTTGAATACAGAGCCCCTAGCCATGCAAAAAGGATTTTAAACCTAAATAAAGGGAAACCCAAGGAAACAGAAACAGAAAAGGGACCAACAGGGCCTAGGCCACTGGGGAAACCTGAGGTCCCCACAGGGCGGGCTGGGCTGGGCTGGGCAGTGGGTGAGACCCAGGCCTGTCCTGTGCGCTGCTCTGTCTGTCTGCCTGTCTGGACTACTGGCTGGGCCACTTGGGTGCTCACTCAGGCAGCCAGCTCCGTGAGGCTTGGCTAGTAGATGCCTATGACTGGACACTGGTCGAGAAGCTTGGCTCTCACAGCTGAAATCAGCGAAAGCAGGAACAGGACTCATACCACAGGTGGGTAGTAGGGGTACAGGGTGGGGAGGCTGTCGGGACCCTCAAACTCGGCAAACCAAGGCTTCCAAGCCATCAGCCTTGTGCTGCCTCTGGCTTTTCTGCCTGCCACCGACTGCCCATCGAAGGTGGGCTCCTTGAAGATGGAAGAGGATGGCAATGAAGAAGCACCACACTAGAGGGTGGGGTCGCAGCCTTTCCTGGTAAAGCAGCTGGCCAGAGAGCGCCGGGGGCCCAAGGGGCCTGGGCCTGAGGGCTGGATCTGGAGAAGGATTCGGCACCCGGGTGTCGGGCCGCAGAGACCCGGAGGAGATGGGGACACCAGCAGCCCACGCCCCACTTCCCACAGGGCTCCCAGGGCCAGGGGAGCCATGAAGCGGTGTGCCCTCGCTCTGCCTTACAGTCTGCCCCCAGGAGTGTAGACCAAGCAGAGGAGCTGAGCAAATGTGGACAGAAAATAACACCGCACCTTCAGACCCGCCGAATGCCTCCAAACGGCCTCCATCCAAACCAAGTGCACAAACAGACGAGCAGGAGTCCACAAGTCCCAAGTTGACACGTGTGAAAGTTTTCTTGTTTCCTGTTCTCTCGAAGTCCTTTGCCCAGATGCACTTGAAGTATCAACATAAAGCTAACACGGCCTACACTTGCAGGACACTACAAATCACAAAACCCCCAAAAGCTGGTGCAGGCCATCAGAGTCAGAGGCATGTATGTAAGAGCCCAAGTGTCCCAGGCCAGCAAGGGTTTAGTGACAGGAAAGGGCAACATTCTCAGGACCTTGACCTTGAGCGAGGGCCATGCTGGGCTCCCACTCAGAGTCTCATTTACTACTAACACACACCAGCAAGGCAGGTCAGGACTCCCACTCTGAGTTGAGAAGCAAGGGCCAGAGAGACACCGCGCCTGTCCTGATGTTCAGCTGGCCCACACTCAGACTCCTTCCAGGCTCGTTTTGCCTTCTTACTCTGTAGAAGACTCAAGGCACGGTGAGACAGGACGTTCTTGAAATAGGCTGACGCCAGGGCCAGGGTACGGGCAGGGGACGCTGTGACGGGGGGGTAGGATGCCAGGCAGCGTTGCGCACTAGGGCCGCAGGCTGACCTCACAGGTGGAGGACCATTCCACGGCCCATCCTCCCCTCGGGGCAGGCCCCTTCCACTGGCTCCCAGGCCTCAGGCCGTCACAGCGTGGGCAGGGCAGCTGACACTGGCTCCTCTCTGCACCCACACTCCTGCCAGGCTATCTCTTTCCTCCCCTTCTTCGGAAACCATAAGAACACCCACAAGGTAGGCCCTTCAGCCAAACCTCAGTGTGAATGGAAATTGCAAAATGCCTGCTCAAGCCGTGAAACTGAACTGGCCCCAAAGCGGGTCCAACTTCTGGCCACTTCAGTCATGAGCCCTGAGACAGCTGTCATGATGCACATGAGGTTACCTACACAGGATAAAAAACAAAAACAAACACAAAAACAAAAACAAAAACAAAAAAAAAACAGGAGCCATCCTAGGGACCCTCAGGCCATAACTACACACTTGATAAGCTCACTACACTCTGGTTTCTCGTGGGGCCTGAAAGCTGCCTTTCACAGTCCCATGAAAGAGAGCCTCTGCCTTAAAGTCCACTTCTCAGAACAGCTCAATTCTTGGCCAGCTTGCCCCAACCTCCAGTCCAGCAAAAGCTGGGCCAGGCAGCTAAGTCTTACCATCTGCTGAGACCCATCCTGGGTTGTCCATCAAGCCTTACAGATGCGAATGCTTACCCCTTTCTTATTTGCAAAAGTCACAAAGGAACTGGGGAACATCACAGGAAGAAAACACTAATCTGCATCACCCCACCCTAAAGATCCTTGATAAAATGCAGATCTCAGAACTCCACTCCACAGGAATTCTGTCTCATTCAGTATGTACTTCCTGGGGCCTGAAAATCTGCATATTTAACAAACTGCCCACCTGAACCTGATTCAGGAGTCCCAAGAACTCCACTTCGAGATGCCTGAGGCCTTATTCTCAGATTTGCCTCTATAACTCATCTCCTGTTCTGACATCGTTCTCTTACGCTATTTCTCTTTTTTGTGTTAAGTGCATCTTAGAAGAAGAAAAAAAAAATCTAATTCTTATAGGGATCTGATAGTTAAGAGACTTACTGATATATATGTATTTCAGAATAAATACATATACACGTCACACACCCCACATTCACATGTAACAGGAAGAGTAACTTAACACACTATATCACGTGAGTAAACGGACTATATTATATGTACTTTCTATGGATGAAAACATCTAAATTACATTCAAACTGGAAAATTCCTGGCTGTGCAACCCTGGAGTCTGATTTCTCCTTTCCCTACACAAGCAAGGTAACACAGGCACACACTCAGTCCAGGAACATCACAGACGTCCCCTCACCTTGATCTCAGCAGACAGTGAGGGCCGGCCCTAAATACGCTGTCACAGCCCGGACACATAATGTATCACCACAGTACAACCCACAGCTGTCTGCGGAAATGTCTGAGTGATGTGCCTTCAACCTGTCATCGGACCACAATGACCTCAATTTTTGGAGAAGTCAAGTCAAAAGTCTACCCTTATCTCCAGAGATCCGAGACATATTTATGTGTCAGCCTTCCTTCAACTTGTCCATAGCCTTCAAGAAAACTTGAAAAGGCCACCACAGGCCCTGTGCTGCCCCTGCCCCCAACACCCACCAACGTCCCAAGTCCACCCCCATCCATGGTCATGACATGACCATATCCCAGAGGTGCCCGAGCACTACAGTGGGCTAGGGAGAGTGACTGGTGGGAAGGTGGGGCGTATTCCTTGAGCAGCATTGCATAACCTGCTCCCCGGAAGCCCAAGCAGTGGTGGGAGACCCCACGCTTTATCCAAACTCGGGTCCTCCCACCCTGCCTGCTCTCTGATTCTTAGGGGTGGGTGGCGAGAGACGAGATGCGGCGGCTCCCAAGGTTCTGAAGCCAAAGGATCTGAGCTCACCTTTGCCAAGGCCTGCCTTCCACACAGAGAGGCAAAAAGCAACCCGCACAGGGTCAGCCAGCTCTTGAATGACTGGTCTCCCTCTCCCCGAGGGTAACCTCAAGGGTTCCAGCTATTTTTCTTCATATGCGCTCATCCATCACGCTAACTCCCTTCCTCAACTCTTTCCAGAGGAAAACAGACTGAAAGACGAGGTATATAAGAAAGGGTTCCTAGCTGTTATGGGGGGAAGGGGGTGGCATCAGCAGTTCTCTTCCCCTGTCCAACTTTCTATACGGCTGCCACCTTTGTAGGCAGGTGTCAACGACTCGGTCTTACGATGGTCTTAACCAGTACAGAATTGTCGGATCACTGTATTGTGTGCACCTGGAACCAGTATAACATTGTATGTTCAAGTAGATTTCAATAATAAATTTTTTTATTTTTTTTTTATTTTTTTTAACGTTTATTTATTTTTGGGACAGAGAGAGACAGAGCATGAACAGGGGAGGGGCAGAGAGAGAGGGAGACACAGAATCGGAAACAGGCTCCAGGCTCTGAGCCATCAGCCCAGAGCCCGACGCGGGGCTCGAACTCATGGACCGCGAGATCGTGACCTGAGCTGAAGTCGGACGCTTAACCGACTGAGCCACCCAGGCGCCCCAATAAATTTTTTTAAAAAACAGTCTTAACTAGCAAATGACAAAGACGGGGCAGGGGACATCAAAGGCCCTCACCCCTCTCCACCGGGCTCAGTCATATTCCTCCTTCAAGAGCAGTTCAAAACGGAAGCTCTTCGGTCCCAAAGCAAAACTAGTTCAATCCCCGGGGGTATGTTACCTTGATAGTCACTGGAATTATTTAAACGCATTCCTGTCCTCCCTCAGCTGAAACTTGGTAAGACTTCCATCCCCTTCTTTTTAAGCACCTGCTTGGTGAATTGTAGACTCTCAAAGAAAGACTCAACAAATTAAGAGCTATTTTCCGGCCATCAAGGTCTGCCTATACTGCAAATACTCAAATATTAATCTCCCCATCTCAGGTTTAAAAATATGGACTTGGTTTTTTTTTTTGTTTGTTTGTTTTTAACTCCCAACATAATGAATGAGCTTAAATATTAGAAGTTGAAATTATTTAGTAAATCATTTCACCTGCAAAGCTTCTATTTGCATAACATTAATTCATGATGGCAGCTAAAACAAATTCATCACATTCTGTATATTAGAAGCTGATTTATGTAGGAATTGAAAAAAATCATGAGCTCAAAATTATGTTGACATGATGTACATGCTCAACGGAGAAAGATTTTTCTCTTTCCATCTTTTCCCTTTTTTTTTTTTTTTAAATCATCTGAACAACTGAATTATGGTGAGGAGGAAAAGGATCTGAGCAGAGGAAGGAGGCGAAGGACTGGCATCTCAGAAAATGAATAATGCTACCGCCTCACGTGTGTGGCAGGCGCTTGGTGCGCATACACACACAGTCTCCGGTTATTAATGTCAAGTATGCCAAAGATACGCTGGAAAATCATTACCATTCATCGCCACTAACCGCCATTAAATTTCAATCAATTCAACTTAGCACAAGTGTACTTGAGCGGCCCTTACAGTTCCTTAAAAATGTGGCTCAAAAGTCGGGCTGACTTATTGCATTGTCCACCGCACAAAGAAGCATTGCTAAGCATCTGCTTGGACCCGGGGACCGATGCTCTTTTAACATCCTCAGCATTCAAAGATCTTTCTTTTTCTGAGCTAAGAGGTCTTGAATCCCTACAGGTCAAGACGAATGGGGGTGGGGGTGGGGGTGGGGGTGGGGGTGGGGGAGGGGTGCGGACGATGCCAAGAGACCACCACTCTTTTCCAGCCTTTGGGGTGGGGACCGGGCAACAGGAGGCCTCCCTGGCTGTAGTCAGTCTCGCAGATGCCTTGCAGAAAAAGTTTCTGAAGCCACCAAAAGTTTGGGAACATGTCTGCTGGCTCCGGTGAAATGCTCTCAACCCACTCTGCAAACTGAGCTGACCTCGAGCTCCCTTCCCCAGGAAGGGGGATGGGGGGGGGGCGAGTCCATCGGGAGCGGGAGGGAGAGTCAGCCTGGGCCCCAGCTTTGGGAAAAGGCGCCCTTCCCAGGTGCAGGGACAGCGGGCCCGCGCGCTCCGGGGCGCTCGCCCGGCGACAAAGGCGGCGGTGGCGGCGCGGGCCCAGTGGGACCTGGCCCGCTGGCTTTCTTCCCGACTCGCCACGAGCACGGTCCGGCCTGCCGCCACTCGCCGGAGGCGGCCGGTGCGCCGGCTGGACAATGTGGCCATTGTTCGGGCGCCTCAAACCAGGCCTGCGGGCAGGTGGGAGGAAGGCGGCGCGGCCGGCGCGCGGGCACTCGGGGCACCGAACGTCCCCCGGCCGCAAGCACGGTCCCCACGGGCTGGGCACGCCGCCTCCCGGGCCAGCCCGCCTCGGGGCGGCAAGTGGAGGGGCGGGGACGGGGTGGGGGGAGGGGGAGATGGGAGGCGAAAGCAGAGAGAGAAGGGAAAAGATGGGAAGGGAGACAGGAGAGAAAAGAGAAGGGAGAGAGAAACAAAGAGAGTTGGGAGAGGGAGAAAGGAGAGGGAAAAATAAAGCCGTGAAAGAGGAAATGGGGTAAGAGAGACATTAAAGGAGAGACAGAGGGGGCGGAGGAGGGAGTGAAAAGGAGGGGGGGGGAGAGGAAGACAGAAAGGAGACAAAGAGGAGAGGGAGGACGGGAGAAAGGAGAGGAGGGGAGAGACAGACAGACAGACGTGCCATAGAAGTGTACCACAGGCTACCCGGGAAGCCTCTGCAAGGAGCAAGAGTTCACCCTATTTCGTAGAGAGAAGCGGTTCCAAACCCAGCGGAGTCAGCAAAGTGTAATCACACCAGGGGCTTTGCTTAATTACAGGTTTCCGAGCCGGGCTGAGGAAGAGAGATACTTAACTGTGTCCCCGGGAAGGCCTAGGCGGGCTCTCAACTGGCTTGTAAGGTTGGGGAGTACAAATACCCATCTCCACCCGCTCCCTGCCCAAAGCCCCCTGAGCCAGGATCCTGGAGGGGAGGCTGGGGTCTACGGCGTGGTAGGCTCGGGCTGACCAGAAAGAGCCATCCTGTGTGGGCTTTGAACGCTCAGTTGGGACGGGAGTCCCAGGCTCACCAGTGCCGGTCATCGGTGAGGCCACAGGCCTGGGGAGGCCCCGCCTCAGGCTGCAGCAGCGCTGTTCGCCCTCCTACCCCCCCCCCACTCGCGGGAGGCCAGGGGCCCTCGGCCCAAGGGGGGAAATCAATCCCGTGCTAATGAATAAAAAGTCCCCTTTATTTCACTGCTGTTTTTGGTTCATTAAATTTTCCACAGATTTGCAGAGAAGAAAACATAATCAATAAACCCTGACAAAAGTGAACGTGTGAAAAAGGCCAGAGAATGGAAAAGCGAGATAAAAGTGATATCCGATCACAGATTTCAGCAGCAGATGACGAGCTGGGGGCTGCTGGAGAATCTCAATGGACCATCACCCTTTCGCGGCTTTCCTTCCCTTTGCTGAAACTCTTCATTCAAGACAATAGTAAATGCACTAAAACTTTTTTCTTATGCTAATGCATGAAACCGGGCACTCACAGTTAAAACACACTTCCCAGCAACCTGTTTTTTTTTTTTTTAACAACACACATGCAAACACACAAAACCACATTAACTTATTCAATTTAAATGAAAATCTCAAAAATGGTTTAATATGTACTCTTTGGTCACACCTTCAATGACTTATTTTCCCCCGTTTGCACGTTTTTTAAGAAACGAGGATCAGAACACAACCAGGATTACTGAGGATGCTTTTGTTGGTGAAGAAATTGGGAAAAATAAGACATTAAAAGCAAAGAAAGCATGCTGTTCTCATTAGTGCATTTTCTCAGGGTTTTACCATCGTTTTGTAGGTGAAAGGTGCTTCTGTCACCCTCAGAATCTAAAAACAATGACCTATGATTTGTTTTTAAAAATCTTTTATATTCCACAGCAAACACCCAAATTAATTTTGGAGAAAATGAGTAATATTGAGTCTGGTGTCGTGTGTTTACTCAAAAACCACAAAGCTGTTACTCTTTACCAAAGGACACTACCAAACACCAGTGTCCCCTTCCCTTTGGGTCTTTGAAACAAGCCTCAGGAAACAATTACAGGGTCGCTTTCCTCCCCGAGGTCTTTAGACTGCTGCATATTCTGGTAGTGCGTATAGTCACCTATTCCGCCTCTGAATTTTCTGGAATCTGAGAATAGTTTCTCTCTTTGGCATTCTTCACGTGTTTCATTCGTCCCTGCCTCTGACACTTACTGAAAAGAAGAAAGGGGTGGGGGGGGGGAGGGATGGCTTCCCTGGGGTTCCCTTTCAAAGGACCCTGGCCCAGCGGGAACAGCTGTGGCCGTCCACAGCGACAGGGTCCACCTGGCCTGGCCATTGCTCCTGCACCAAGGACCGGGCTCTGGCACAGGTAGAAACCCCCACCCCCACCCCCCAACACCGGGGCCTGAAGAAGGAAGACTGGTTTGCTCTACCTCTCTCAAACCAGCGTCATGAGTGAGCGTCCTTCAGATGAACACAAGCCCTGATGAACACACACTTTCCCAAGAAAAAGCAAGCAGCCCTACCCGTAGCGTTCACAAGGATGTAGGGCTCCTTTCTGAGCGTTAACAAGCCCGCAGGGTGTGTAGGGGTCACACAGGCTTTCAGAGTGCACACGACAACCTCCTGGTCTCATTTAAAGGGAATTGCTGGCATCTGTGGGGTGAAGTCCCCCCCCCCCCGCCCCGGGGTGGCCGAGGGAGGCCCTGATGGGAGAAGGGTGTTTATTAGACAAATATCCAATTTTGTCTGCCTGCCTGCTGAATCTCCTGGCTTGCTAATCCAGCCCTATGGGCCGCACTGTGTACAGGGCACTTGTGGGAGTACAAAAAGCATGAAGTATTTGTGTATTTTTCAGTCGGCAGTGCAAACAAGCCAGCTACAGTACACAGCCTCCAAGACCCCCACGGCCAGGCAGTGAGCCGCTGACCGGCAGCCCTGTGGCCCCCTCTTCCGTCCAGGCAACTCAAAGGATCTCCTCTGTCCAATGCTCTCCCCACAAGGCCTGGAGCACCCCCGAGAAAGTGGAGTGGCACTCCAGAAGGGCCTTGCCTAATTCCACACACACTTCGAGGTGGGGCCCAGTCCAGAGTTCCCTCCAAGGCCACGGCCAGGGTCAGTGCGAGCTGTAGAGGTTCCCCCCACAGCCTTGGGAGGTTCTGCTGAAGGAGTCTGGACCCTGCAAACTCCCCCTCGAAACAATTCCCACGGAGGATAAAAACATCTCTAACGGTCCCACCCTGTTCCTCGGGAGCCTGGCCCGGCTTTGGGGGGCGGTGGTTCTCCCTCTTGGCCTCACCCGCTCGCTGACTTGGAAAACAGACTGCTCTCACTGGTCTCTCAGATGCCAGAGCAAGGGCCGGACAGCTCACCCGAGGGCGATCTCGTGGGCAGGTGGGCTCCTCACCTACCTGGGACTCTTCCTGCATCAGGGTAGATCCCCCTAGAACCACTAAATCACCTCCCAAAGTCGGCGGGTTTCTCAGAGCAGAAGGAAAATACAAAACCAAACTTGGGTAATACGAAACAGTAACTGACTTTGAAACTCTTAGACAAGTGACAACTTTCCTTGTGTCTGGGTTCGAATGGAATCTGAATCGGGGAGAGAACATTTCCACAATTTCCAGTAACCCTCAGCCATGGGAGGGAGAAGCAGGCAAGTCTAGGAAAACGGAAGCAAGAAAGATGAAGGAAGGAGAAGAAAAGTGTGGCCAGAGGCCCACGGGAGGGAAGCCTGCAGGGCACACATCTGCAAGTTCTAGAGTCCACATTCTAGAACAGCCCCAGGGCAGACCAGAAGCTGGGAAAAGCCCAAATGAAGAAAGTCAAAATTAAAAGCAGCCAAGCGTGGCCAGGGCGCCCTCCCCTCCCCTGGGGAAGACCAGCCCAAGTAGCCACACAAAGAATTCCCTCCGGTGGGTGCAACTGCAAAGTTGCTCCCAGGCCCAGGGAGGCCTGCCCTCAGACACTAGGAAGCGGAGGGAAGGAAACTCCCAGCCAAGGTAAGGAAATGGGCGGGGAGGGGGCCCGGAGGTGAAGTGGCCAGAACAGATCTCATCAGGGGGACTTGCGACTAGCCTGCTCACTCCTCCGCTTTCCACCGCTGTATATTTTGGATTTCACAGTTTATTTACTTTACTTTTTGGCACTGGGCCCCCTGAGCATGCCAATACAATATTTGTTTAAACACTATTTTATGCCGCTTGCGAGGGAAACGTTTACTTTCAAATTCTCCAACATCCCCCAGAGCCTCGTCTGCAAACAGCATATGAGCGTTTTACAACTGCTCCCTTTATCTGAAGCTGTCGGGATTAAACCTTCACACGCCCGGCGAGGGCGGCGGCGCGGGGGCCCAAGACTCCGCCGCGGCCACCGGGCTGCAAAGCCCGCGCCAGAGGCCGTGCACCCAGCGGGATGCCCGGGTGGGAGGGCAGAGCGGCGCAGGAAACACCCCCCCCCACCCACCCACCCCCCAGGGCCCGGCACCGGACTTGGGAAGGGTGCGCTTTTCCAGCAGGGATCGACCCAGAGAGCCACATGAAAATTATACAAAAGGGAGGGGAGTTAAGGGAGGCACCCAGGCGGGGTTTGGGGGGCGGGGGGGGGAGGGGAGCGAGGCCCGCAAGCGCGTCCGAAGTCGGTCACCCAGGGTGAAGCGCGCGGGCTCCATCCAGAGCTCCTCGCGCTGTAAAAGTCGGGTTTCCTAGGAAATGACAGCAATTACTGCCGGGCTGAAAAGGCGCCGAGTAGGGTGGACTTTCAGCTCCCCGACGCGGCGGGCGCGCTCACACTCGCACACGCACACGCTCCCTTCCTCCTCCCCTCCCTACCCACCCTCCGCCCCCGTCCGGGAAAAACGCTCCCCTCTCTAAACCCTTAATAGGATTGGCGCCCAACTCTCTACGCGCCTCTCCCCATCCATCACACACAGATCAAGTTGCAGTAGTGGATTTTTCAAATTCCTCAGCAAATATACTTGTTGAGAGATTGGCCCTTCGGGGGGTGGGGGGGGGGGGACGAGGAGGGGGGGGGGCGGGGATGAAAGTGAGGGGTGGGGGGACCCGAGGACCGGGCCAGGGATTACGTGCGGATCCCTTCGAGAAGTCAAGCGGATCTAGGGGCGGAGGGCAGGGGAGGAGGAGGAGTTGGCGGAGAGAAGCAAGGAGGGAGGCCGGAGAGGAGAGCCTGACCGAGGGGGAGGGGGGCGACAGGGCCCGAAGACCGGGAGGAAGGAGCGAGGAAGAAAGAAAGGCAGGGCTCCGCGACGGGTAGCGCGGAGAAGTGCAGTCAGAAGTTCCCAAGTGGCTGGCCGCAGCCCCTCCACACACCGCACACTCCCCTAAGTCACGCTCCCACCGTCCACCTCCGGGAGCTTCGCAGCATCCCAGCCTCCGGTGCTACCCACCACCTCCCGCACAAACAGCCCGCGTCTTAGACGCGGTGAAGACGGGTTGCGGGCCGGCCAGGCTGTGCAACGGGAGAGGACGGGCTCTTCCCCCAGGTAGGAAAGGGGATGCAAAATCGCCCACCGGCCACAAGTTCCTTGCCCTGGGGCCCCCGCCCCCTTTTCGTCCCCGCCCGGCTTGGCCAGAGCCCGAAACGGCGCCGCCTCGCCAGCCCCCGGCCCCCCAAGCCCGGTGCCCCGATCCCTGTGCCGTGGCGAGCATACACGGCCGAGGGACCCTCAGAGACGGCGCAGCATCCCAGTCGCCCCGGGCTCGGACGGCGTAGGGAGCACTTCGCAACGAAAAGCAAGCAAAAGAATGCCAATGCAACTTTACCGAGGGAGACAAAAGTTTGCCTCTAGCACGCAGGTGGCCTCTGGGGCGCCGAGCGGTGGCTTCGGGCCCCCATCCCAACTTGGCTGGCGCGGCGACCCGCCGCGGGCTGCCGTGTACCGGGGCTCAGTCCGGCCGGGGCGGGGCGGGGCGGGCCAGGCAGGGGAGGGGACCGAGAGGCGGGCGGGGGCCCAGCAGCCCCTACCGCCGGCGAGCCGGGAGCTCCCCTAGGCTCCCGCGCGCCGCGCGGCCCACGCTCCTTGCTTCAGCTCCTCCGGCTCCTCTGGCTCCCCCGGCGCCTCCTCGCCTTCCTGCGCGCCCGCCGCCGCCGCCGCCGCCGCCGCCGCCTCCCGCTCCTCCTCGAAGTCTCATTGATGGTAGTTTGAAAAAAAGTCCGCGGAGCCGTGCTGCCTCGGCTGGCGAGCTCCGGCACTCCTGCAATCCATCAGCGCCGCCCGGACGGCGCAGCGCCCCCGCGCGCACGGCTGCAGCACACCCGGGCGCCGCGCCCCCGCCCGCGCCGCGCGCCCCCGCCTCCGGGGGCACCCGGGGGACCCGGGGCCAGGGGAACCTGGGGGTGGGGGGAGGGGCGGCCGAGGATCCTCTTCCCCAGCACCGAGTCTCGAGAGAAAGCACACCTACGAACAAAGTTCGAGCAGGGAACGAAAGAACGCGCCAGTTTCCAACACTTTTTTTTTTTTTTTAAGGGGCCGGGGTTGGGGGGGGGGGGGGGGGGGGGTCGCTAACTCAAGTCAGATGAGCTCCGGGACTGAGGCGCAAGGACTGCTCTGTTTTCAATCTCTGAAATCACCCGCCCTCCCCACCTCCCTCTTCCCCTCCGCCGGGAGATGCCCGGGTCGCAGTTCCTAGTGCGCCCGCTCCTCCGGGCGCCGGGGCGGAAGCCGGGGACTGGAGGCAAAGGGGGGAGGGCGGCCGGCTCCGAGCGGACCCTCTTCCAGCCGGCAGGGCGCGCAGGTGCCTGGGGTCCTGCCCGCACCCCCCGCTGCGGCTCGCACGAGTCGCCTTCCCAGCGCCTGCAGGCGAGAGGCGAGAAGCCTTCTAGGTTTGGTACATGTGTGTTTTGCAGGGAGGGGTTTTGTTTGTTTTGTTTGTTTTGGGTTTTTTTTTTTTTTTTTTAGAGACTCCACTCTAGTTTCCACAGCCAGATGGAAGTAATCAGAACCCAACAACAACAGAGGAAGAAGGAAGAAAAAAAACTCACTGAATTTTGGGCCAAAGTGTATATGGGGGTGTGTGTGAAAGAACGCGCTTAAGCAAACTGGGTGACTCGCTCGGGCCCTCAAGCCACACCATCGCCCAGAACTGAGCGGCCTCGCTTGGAGGAGCTTGGGAGCCGCTGGCTAAAGCGTCCCCTAAGTCCTCTGGGGCCACCATCCTGTCTTTGCTGACGGTTCTCCCCCAAAGAGTGCCTCACTGGGGGATTGGTTTTTTTTTTTAATGTTTCTTCCCAACGTTTGTGAAACACCTTGTGCTAGGTGACGAGTAATCGTTCCTGACCAGTAACAACTCCTTTATATTATTTAACCTACAAAAGTCAGAGATTGGTTCACTTCCCCATTTTACAGCTGAGAAGACTGAGCTTAGAGGAGTTAGGTAACCTGTCTGAGGTCAGAGCACAGAGCCACCATCTGTGAATTTCAGTGGGTTGTACCATTAGTTCAACTAAATTGGCCCAGTTGAGACGGGTGGGAGCATCTCTCTCCCTCAGCCTCCTTCCCTGCAGTTGCTTCTTGTCTGGAATGCAGGGGGAAACAAAGGCTCGCAGGGGCAATTCCACACCCCCTGTGGGGGTGTGACCTTCACAAGCCCATTTTACTGATACACTCCCTTTGGGTCAGTAGCTCTCTCCATATACCATTGACCATTCCCTGACTTTATTTTTCACCTTTTAATCAAAGAGGGAAGGAACAGTATGGTCCCCGTTCCCTACCACCTACCTTCCTTCTCTCCCCCTTATCTTTCTTCTTGACCTAGAGGAGAACATGTGCAGAACGATTCTGATTTTGTTTTTCCCCAAATGGGCTCCCCGGGTGGGAAAGAAAATCCACAGAGTTTTTAAAAAGCAAAACTTGTAGAAGCCAATGTATTTATCAAAGGGAAGCAAAGTTTGAAAGGGGCTTTTTCTTTAAATATGATCGGATTCACCATTCCTCTGTGCTATTTGTTTAAATTCCTGCTGAGCTTTTGGAACACAGACTCCAAGGAGACAGAAAAAGTAAACTCTCCCTCCCTGCCTTGGCCATATTTTAATGATCCTTTTCATATCTACCCCCATGAAATGCGGGGAATCATTTCATGTTACGGGAATATTAGCTTCGTCGGCTGATTACTTCCTTATAAGTGTGTCTCTGTTGGTTTCCCTGTGTTGTTAGGTTTGTGAAGGAGTTTAAACAAGTCCACATTTTGAGAGATTTCCTTTTTCTCTGTTTTTTCCTCTCAAACCAGCTCAACTCCTGCTGGAATCCAGGCACTCCCATAACCTTTCCTGGCTTCTTTTGGCCAGGAGGTGACTGTAAAGATGAGGGTGGAATGTTCTCGGTTTGAGGAGAGGCTCTAGACACCATGCCTTAATCTGTAGACAGAAGTTTGGACGCTGGAAAAAGCAACAAGGTTCACAGCAGAGAAAGCCTTCATCTGAGCGTTGGGACACTGAGTTCTGCTTCCAGATCTAATACTAAACGTATGGCCTTGGGTAAGTCCTGGTTCATTCAGTCGGCAACTTTCTGTGAGCCAGGTGATGTGCCAAGTGACCCCACATCACAGTGAGGAAGACTGGTGAGCACCTTTCCTGTGTGAACTTAGCGTTTCATTAATAACCACAAACAGGGGCGCCTGGGTGGCTTGGTCAGTGGAGCATCTGACCGCAGCTCAGGTCATGATCCCCACGGATCGGATTGTGGGTTGGGACCCCGCATCAACCTTTGCACTGACAGCGTGGGAGCCTGCTTCAGATCCTCTGAGTCCCTCTCTCTCTGCCCTTTCCCCCACTCGCACTCTCTAAGATAGATAGACATTAAAAAAATAACCACAAACAAATATATAATCGGAAACTGGGTAAAGAAAAAAAAATGCAACGTGCTCCATGCTTGTGCCTGGTGACCTGAGCCAGCACGGGGGGCGGTGCAGGGCTCAGGGAAGACATTCCTGAGAAAATGAGGTTGCACTGGCGTGAAGAAGGAATGGACAACCAAGGGAAAAATAAGAAGTGGAACCACGTTACACTGAAAAGCGATGGAAACAACAGAGTGAAAAAGGCATCCTGTGGAATGGGAGAAAAATATTTGCCGATGATATATCTGAGAAGGAGTTAATTTCCAAAAAATATAAGGAACTCCTAAAACCCAATAGCAAAACCACAAATGACCCAAGTCAACATGGGCAGAGGACCTAAACAGACATTTCTTCAAAGAAGATATCCAGATGGCCAACAGGTACATGAAAAGGTGCTCAATTTCACTCATCACCAGGGAAATGGAAATCAAAGCCATGATGAGCTATCACCTCGCACCTCTTAGAGTGATTAGGGTCAAGATGACAGGCGGTAACAAGTGTCAGTGAGGTTGCAGTGAAATTAGAACCCTTGTGCGTTGTTGGTGTGTATGGGAATGCGAAATGGTGTAACCGTTATGGAAAACAGTATGGAGGTTCCTCAAAAAAATTCCAGATTAGGATATGATCCCCAATCCCACTTCTGCGTATATATCCAAAAATACTGGAATTGTGATCTCAAAAAGATATCTGCACTCTCATGTTCATTGCAGCATTATTCATGGTAACTAAGATCTAGAAACGACCTAAAAGTACATTATCAAATGAAGGGAAAAAGAAAATGTGGCATATACATGCAATGAAATATTAGTCAGCCTTAAAAAAGAAGGACATCTTGGGGTGCCTGGGTGGCTCAGTTCGTTGAGCATCTGATTTAGGCTTAGGTCATGATCTCACCGATTGTGGGTTTGAGTCCTACAATTGTGGGTTTGCCCTAACAGCGCAGCACCTGCTTTGGGTTCTCTCTCTCTCTCTCTCTCAAAAATAAATAAAAACATTTTAAAAAAATTTTTTTAAAAGAAGGAAATCCGGGGCGCCTGGGTGGCTCAGTCGGTTAAGCCGCCGACTTCGGCTCAGGTCATAATCTCGCGGTCCGTGAGTTCGAGCCCCGCGTCGGGCTCTGTGCTGACAGCTCAGAGCCTGGAGCCTGTTTCACATTCTGTGTCTCCCTCTCTCTGACCCTCCCCTGTTCATGCTCTGTCTCTCCCTGTCTCAAAAATAAATAAAACGTTAAAAAAAAATTTTTAAAAGAAAAATCCCGCCATTCGTGACCGTAGGCCTACCTGGAGGCAATTATGTAAAGTAAAATAAGTCAGCCAGAGAAGGACAAATACTGCATGATTCCTCTACTAAGAGGCTAAAATAGTCAAAGGTATAGAAGTAAACAATAAAATGGCGGCTCACCAGGCAATGAAGATGGGGAAACGGAAGTTGTTCAGTGAGTATGAAGTTCCAGTTATACAGGAAGAATAAGTTCCAGAGTCGATCGTTGCACAGTGTGGTGGTTACTAGGGGTGTGAAACAAATCAACCCAAACTCCCAACTCCCAACCCAAACTCAGTGGGATAAAACAACCATAGACTACGCACAAAGATGCTGTGGGTCAGGAATTTCGACAGCGCGTCTCTACTCCGCAGTGCTGGGGCCTCAGCTAGAAGACCTCAAGCCTGGCACTGGCACCATCGATAGACTGGCCCACTCACACGCCTGGCACTCAGTGCTGGCTATTGGCTCGGGGGGGGGACCTTGGCTCCTTTCTGTCTGACCTCTCCATGTGGTCTCTCAGACCAGCTTGGGCCTCCTCACAGCATGGTGGTAACTAGGTTCCGGACTAAGAGGAGACAGCCAGGTGAAAGCCTTCCAAAAAACACACGTCTATAGAAGGAGTAAGAAACGGAACGATGGCACCTGAGGGGGCAATATTGGGCGACAGGCAGACAAAGGAAGGATGTCAAGCAGGCCAAACAGGAACCTTTTACAGAACTTTGGAAGCCATCTGCCGAGACTCAAGGGGAGGGAAAATAGACTGTACTTCTGGATGGGGGGATGGCAAGACTCTGAAGAGCATGAGCAGTCAGAAATGGCGCTGTGGCTATTTGGGGGGATAAAGTCTCCCCACACAACACTCAACTGGAGACAGGGAAGACTGGAAAAAGGCCCTGAGGTGGCCCACCAGGTGTATTATTTGGTGACTTGGCTACCAAGCCCGGGAGCAAGCACTCTGGAACACTAGAAAGAAGTGACAGACCCGATCCCTAACCCCCCCCCCCCCCCGCCAAGGAGTCTCCACTCTCATCAGGACAGACACAAATCTGGCCACAATGGAAGGACGCAAAATGTGGGGCGCTTGGCTGGCTCAGTGGGTGGAGTGTGCGATCCTTGATCTCAGAGTTGTAAGTTCGAGCCCCACGCTGGGTGTGGAGATTACTTACAAATAAAATCTTCTAAAAATTAAGAAAGGAAGGATGCAAAACAGGGTACGAGGTGGGGAGGGAGCAGTGGAGCTATGGCTGAGAGAGAGGAGGCCAGGTGGTAGAACAAAGAGCCAGTCAGTGGCCGAACAGGAGAGGCAGGGAGGGTGTCAGATCAGCAATAAGGACCAATCCCCAAAGTGGGCTGATTATGTTTTCTTCTTTCAGGGGTCCTGACTTGGCCCTCGGTCCCCCTGTCCCTCTATCCCAGCATCCCTCACGCAAGCTCTGGGATCAGTAACTCCGGGAAGTCTAGAGTCAGTGACTTCTATTACTTAAGGTTACAGTGCAAATACTCTTGGAGGCTTAACACAACGTTTCTACGGGACACTCCTACCACTGTGAGTGAGTTTATCAGAGGTCTTCCACAGAACACGCTCATATAGAAGGAGCAGGTGCACAGAGGGAGGGGCCGGGCAAGCCAAAGATGAACCCATATTTCTAACTTTCAGTGCAAATCTTCAACCCTCTCCCAGACAACATTGTGGGGGAAACGACATAGAGGGGATTTGTGCAAGGTTGGGAGATGTTAGCAACCCCTCCCCACAGAAGCAACCGGTGAAAACCCTTTTCTCTTTCAGAGCAGCCCTGGAGGACACAGCTGGGAGAGATTCAAGTGCAGATGGACCAAAACTAGAAAAAAAAAAATTTCTTTAATGTTTATTTATTTTTGAGAGAGAGGCAGAGTGCAAGCGGGGGAGGGACAGAGAGAGAGAGAGAGATACGGAATCCAAAGCAGGCTCCAGGCTCTGAGCAGTCAGCACAGAGCCCGACGCAGGGCTCGAACTCACGAACCGCGAGATCATGACCAGAGCCGAAGTCGGACGCTTGACCCACTGAGCCAGCGGGGTGTCCCCAAAAACTCTGTAACTGAGGGATTCCTTCATGCATACACATATGAAAGTATGCATTCATTCATTCATACGGTCATTCATTCATTCATTCATACACATATTCATTCATGCCTCCTTGTTGAGCTCCTACTACTACCATATACTCCAGAGCTTTCTTCCACCAGCTAGTTCCTGGCTGGGTGGTACTCCCACCAGCCCCTGTGTCAGCTCAGAGTGGTGAGGGCTACGAAGGAGATTGCCATGTGCAGGGCAGATTGGAGAAGGAAGGATGGTGAGGCCATCCTGAGAAGGGGAGAGGAGGCAACAAAATCAGCAGGGCCTAGAGATCCAGGGGACGTTTGTCAGGAGTTTTTTCTCCCTTAGGGCCAGCCCTCTCAAGAACTTTTCTCAAGGTGCTTGTGGGTGTCTTGGCCAAACTGATAGACAGCTTTGTCTTCCAGCCACTAGTGACTCTTAAGATATCAACAGTCCTCTGGTTAGTCCAACTAATCACGTAATAATGAAAGCCATCATTTCAAGACAATTTCTCAAAATTCTCAAAGACACATAACTGAAATGTGATGAAATTATTGTAAGATATCGGACTGACTTACGTAACGGTCTCAAGGAGAGCCTTTCCATGCCCGTAATGTATCATAGTTGACTCTATCTCCTCTCTCGGGAGTCACTGGGAAACAGTGCGGAGACCATGTGGGAGATGACCACCTTCTACTTCATCCACTTCCTTGGGCTCCCCCCATTCCATTGATTGTCTCCACCAGAAAGAAGATAATGTGGAAGCCACTTGTGGGCTTCATTAAAGAAGCATTCAGACTTGGACCTTGGGGCCTCCGGGTGGCTCGGTTGGTTAAACATCCCACTCTGGATTTTGGCTCAGGTCCTGATCTCATGGCCCATGGGATCGAGCCCTGCACTGGGGTTCTCTCTCTCTCTCTCCATCTCTCTCTGACCCTCACCTGTTCCCACTCCCTCTCTCTCTCAAAATAAATAAATAATTTTTTAAAAACTAAAAAAAAAAAAAAAAAACTTGGATCTTACCCACATGTGTATCGATCATTTCTCTCTTTCAGCACCTCCTCTGTTATCCATTATTTTATTCATGTTTCAATGTGTCTTTCTTTTTTTCTTAATATCTTTATTTTCAAGTAATCTCTACACCCAACACGGGGCTCAAACTTACAATCCCATGATCAAGAGTCTTATGCTCTACCCACTGAGCCAGCCAGCGTCCCTCAACTTGTCTTTCTACAGGTTCAGTGTCAGAAGTTTGACACTAGGTTACTTGATGAACCTCATCTGGCTAGAAGGCATTTGGGGAGGCAAGTTCCCACTGCCTTTGAATAAAGTGAAGGTGGCAAGAAGTGGCTTGGGGGCCGTCCCTTGTTAGGCTGTATGGTATAGGGTGTCACCATAGTGGTTGCAGGAAACAGCTTCACGAAGGCTGGAGTTGGTCAGTAACTGAAGATAGTCCGCATGGGTGTTTTGGACAACAAGCCTTCCCCACTCAAATTAACATACAAGTCCAAGATTTTCATAGAAATCAGCAAAATCAGTTGGAAAACAAAACGGAACAGAAGCCCCCCAGTTATGATAGCGAAGAAGAAAGTACAAGCTATGAAGTTTAAATATTACAAGAAATGCCCAAAACCTGTATGAGGAAAAAAAAAAAAGCATAAAACACTACCAGCAGACATCTAATTAGATGTGAACATATAGAGAGATGTGTGTTCTTGGTTAGGAAGATTCAACCCTTGAAGAAGATACTTCTTCCGAAGTGAATGTATAAAATATTGCAATCCACATAAAAGTACTGTCTTTTCTCGGGGCAGAGGGAAAAAACCGGGCTAGCAAAGTTAGCAATTATAAAGTTCATTTGGATGGAGAAAGAACAAAGAAGGGCCAGGGGAAAGCCCCGAAAAAGAAAAGCAAAACATTGCTTTAATATCTGCCCCATCAGATATTAAAACATAAAGCGTCTCTAACTAAGACAATTTGGTATTGATGAATGAATAAAAAGATGGACCTGTGGAATGGAATACAAAATCGAGAACTAGACCTCGCTGGGCATGGAAATTTCAATTTTGATAAAAGGTGACATGGTGAGTGAGGGGTGAGAGATACACTTGTTAATAAGTTGCAGTGGGCTAACTAGAAATTAACACTGGAGCAAGGTACCAGTTTTCACCTGCCGCACCCAACAGGACCCCAAAACTGGACAGCACGCTCTGACTGTATGGAAAGCAGTCACTCTCATACATTCCTGGTGGGAACGCAAAATGGACAGCCCCAGTGGAGGGAGATTTGGAATACCTAGCAAAATCGCATATACATTGACCCCTTTGACCTGCCCATCTCACTTCCGGGTATCTATCCCAGACACAATTCAAAAAGGCTTGTGCATGGGGCGCCTGGGTGGCTCAGTCGGTTAAGCGTCCGACTTCAGCTCAGGTCATGATCTCACAGCTTGTGAGTTCAAGCCCCGCGTCAGGCTCTGTGCTGACAGCTCAGAGCCTGGAGCCTGCTTTGGATTCTGTGTCTCCCTCCCTCTCTCTGCCCCTCCCCTGCTCACACTCTGTCTCTCTCTCTCTCAAAAAATAAATAAACATTAAAACATTAAAAAAAAAAAGGCTTGTGCAGGAGACTAATAACAGCAGCACTATTTATAAAAAAAAAAAAAAAAAAAAAAAAAAGACTGGAAACTACCCAAATATCTTCATGTCAGGTGAGATTGAATGAACTAAAGCACATAGTCCTAAAGAAATAGAAACTATAAGAAGGAACAGGGAGGGGCGCCTGGGTGGCTCAGTCAGTTAAGCGTCCGACTCTTGATTTTGGCTCAGGTCATGATCTCACGGTTGGTGAGATCAAAACCCACATGGAGTTTTGCACTGACAGTGCAGAGCCTGCTTGGGATTCTCTACCCCTCTCTCTGCCTTTCCCCCACTTGTGTGCAGGCGCATATTTTCTATCTCCCTCTTGAAATAAATAAGTAAACATTTAAAACAGAAGGAATGAGGCAGGGGTGCCTGGTGGTTCCATCGGTGGAGCGTCCAAATTTGGCGCAGGTCACGATCTCACGGCTCCAGGAGTTCCAGCCTTGAATTAGGCTCACTGATGCCAGTGTAGAACCCACTTCGGGTCCTGTGTCCACCTCTCTCTCTGCCCCTCCCCCACCCACTCTCTCACACACACACACATAAAATAAAATGAAGGAATGAAGCATATTTCTTAAGCTATTCTATACATTCTTACGGGAAGGAAATTTTGTGAGACAAACTGTATATGGTCTAATATTATTAATCTTAAAAAGAGTGAGACACTGTATGTGTGGCCAGATACATACATAAGAATTGTTTATATTGTTAAGTTGTTAAACCATAACAATGTTTTAAGATTACCGAGCAGGAGAAAGAGGGAATAAGACAGAGGGGAGACAGATGAAAGCTAGACTTCCTTTAACACACCTTGGGTTTTTAGACTTGACATTGGAGCCATGAAAATATATTACATTATAACAGAACAAGAATTCCTTTTCAAAAAGTAATCCCCAGGGGCGCCTGGGTGGCTCAGTCGGTTAAGCGTCCGACTTCAGCCAGGTCACGATCTCGCGGTCCGTGAGTTTGAGCCCCGCGTCAGGCTCTGGGCTGATGGCTCAGAGCTTGGAGCCTGTTTCCGATTCTGTGTCTCCCTCTCTCTCTGCCCCTCCCCCGTTCATGCTCTGTCTCTCTCTGTCCCAAAAATAAACTTTGAAAAAAAAATTTTTTTAAAGTAATCCCCATAACTAAAAGATGAAACAAATGAAGATAAATGCGTGTCCAGTTAGTAGATACAAAAAGACGGAATATTCCACATAACCTGAAAGCAATAATTTGCACAACCAGGGATATACCTTTAGGGATACGTATAGGACAAAAAGAGCTGAGGGGGAAAAACACATAGTTTTCAGTAATTATATTGTGGGTAGAGTGTTGATATTGGTCTGAGATACTGCATATATAGCAAGAAATAATGCAAGTGAGTAATCCTGTTAACGTTGTTGACAACTGACAATGTTCAGTATGGGAGAGAGGAGATACAGGTGTAATATTAATAAGGTTAAGTAAAATCTGGGGCACCTGGGTGGTTCATTCAGTTAAGCATCTGTCTCTTGATCTCAGCTCAGGTCTTGAACTCAAGATCGTGAGTTCAAGCCCCACACTGGGTTCAGTGCTGACCGTGAAGCCTACTTAAAAAATAAAATAAAATAAAATAAAATAAAATAAAATAAAATAAAATAAAATA
>NW_024412395.1:9654618-9669142 GCF_014898765.1 Herpailurus yagouaroundi
TAAAATAAAATAAAATAAAATAAAATAAAATAAAATAAAATAAAATAGTTAAGTAAAAACTGTGGTTGTGAATTTGAGTTGGAAATATTATGAATTCATGAACTATCCTTATGAATTCATATGAGAATTTGGTTTATAATGTAAATTCTTTCTTTTTTTTAAAATCATGTGTTCTAGCTATGTCCATTGGAAAGTCCTAAAAGCAGTGACCGATCCAATAGCAATGAGCAGCCCAAAGGACCAGAATTTGATTTCTAAATACCATTTCCCACCATAAAGAACCAGAGAAACAGAGGAACTGGTGGATTCCAGGTGTTGGGAAGAAAGTGTCTGTGAGGCACCATAATAAAAGGAAACATATTGTTATACCAGAAAGCAAGGCAGCTGTCGAAGCCACTTAAGGTTGTCTCAAAGCACTCAGAACCAAATAAAGAAGCTTCCTGTCCAAATAGGTGACCTTCAGGTTTCAGTAACAATAACAGCATGGGACACCTGGGTGGCTCAGTAGGTTAAGTGTCTGACTCTTCTTCTTCTTCCTCTTGTTTTTTTTAAGTTTATTTATTTATTTTGAAAGCAAGAGAAAGCGCAAGTCAGGGAGGGGCAGACAGAGGGAGAGAGAGAGAATCACAAGCAGGCTCCAAGCTGTCAGCACAGAGCCCGACGTGGGGCTCAAACTCACAAACCGTGAGATCATGACCTGAGCCGAAGTCGGACGCTTAACCAACGGAGCCACCCAGGCACCCCAAGCTTCTGACTCTTAATGTTGGCTCAGGTCATGATCGCACGGTTGATGAGTTGGAGCCCCCCCATCAGGCTCTGTGCTGACAGCTGATAGCTCAAAGCCTGCTTGGGATTCTGTTTCCTTCTCTCTCTCAGCCCCTCCCCCGTTTACTCTCTCTCTCTCTCTCTCCCTCAAAATAAATAAACAGAAACTTGAAAAAAGAACAACAACAACAATGGGTTAAAACACATCAAATAAGTCTAAATCCATGCACATGTAAATACACTTGAAAGAAAGCCCACCTCTTTGGTTTCCTTGAACCTGTGCTGTCCATTATAGTGGCCACTAGCCGTCCAGGGCACTGAACACTTCAAATGTGGTCAGTCCAACCGAGGAACTAACGTCTAAGCTTTATTTAGTTTTAAGTTTAAAATCTGATACTCAATTCAGCTATAGGAAAACTTTTTTAAGTGTGTTTGGAACAACTTAGGTATGTGAGTCGACACTTTCCACTATAAATGTTGTAAAATCCAATCCCAGGTCAAGCATTGTGGATGAAAATGTAACACCTTCTCTCAAAATAAGTAAGCAAACATTTTAAAAAGTTACAGCACAGAGTATTGTAAGAACCTGCAGAAATGCATATGCAGAATTGCACCCTACAACTCTCTAGGAGGGGCAAAGCTGGGGAGATGGGACCAGAAGACAGAACACACGTCTGGGGCAATGCTGTCAGCTTCTGCAAACAAGGAAAGGGTGGGTGCCGACGCTAACCGACCTGGTGGAAAGTCTGGCGCACGGACAGGATGGAGAGATGGTGACAGAGTTCTCATGCCTGGTGGAGGGCAGGAACAGAGAGACGGCTGGTGGGTTTGGGGCTGGGGGTGCTTCAACGACAGTGGGTGGGGAGAGCTGGGCAGGAGTCGCCACCCCAGGAGCCCGGGGGGGGTGCCGCCCACAGTGCTCAGCCCTGCCTGACTCTGCAGCTTTGTTAGCTGCACAAAGTTTCTAGTAACTAGGCACAAAGCGTGTCTAGTGACACAAAGACAGAGCAAGCCTGGTGATCACACCTCACACCTGGGAGTGACACAGAGGCACCTAATACTTGAGACACAGAATCAAGAGCTGGAAAGAGAAAAGATCGCCCCGAAGAATGAGAGAAAAATTGGCAAAATATATCTAAGATCTTGAGCTTCCGAAACCCATCTATTTTGTTAAGTTTATTTTTTCTAAAGTTTATTTATTGGTCTTCGTAATCTCTAGCTTAGCAGCAATGTTTGTGGAAGAGGGCGATACAAAAGAAAAGTCTGAGGGTGCTCAATTCAGCCCGGACTTTTATTTATTTTTTTTTTAATTAAAAAAAATTTTTTTTTAATATTTATTTATTTTTGAGAGAGAGACAGAGTATGAGTTGGGGCGGGGGGGCGGGGCACAGAGAGGGAGACACAGAATCCGAAGCGGGCTCCAGGCTCTGAGCTGTCAGCACAGAGCCCGACGCGGGGCTTGAACCCACGAATGCGAGATCATGACCTGAGCTGAAGTCGGATGCTTGACCGGCTGAGCCACCCAGGCGCCCCTCAGCCCGGACTTTTGAATGCTGCAAAAGCTGATGGCTGTGGTCCAGAGCTGTGGCCCCGAACCTTTGTTACCATGGTCCCACCATGGTGTTCTCCATGATTGCAGATCACCTATGCTCTTGGTCACCCTTAGGTCAACTCAATTCCTCACAACGGAAAGTCTGCATAAATAAGACCAGTATGCTTGTCATAAACACAGGGCATGCAAACATAAATGCGGAACCGCCGACTATAAAACATCTCTGCCCGTGAGCATCTCTGCCTCATCCCCCAAGTCACCAGGGGCCTTGCACTCAGCAAGGGGCTGCATCCCAAGAATAAAGCAACAAACTAGAAAGTGTCCCAAGATTGACCTGGAAGCGAAAGGCCCCAACCCCTGACCCGTGGCCAATAGTTGAAGGAACTAGAGACATTTGGCCTGGAATAGAAAGACTCATGGGACATCAAGAGCTGCATCTAAGTATCTGATGGGCTGCTGTCACGCGTTCAGTGCGGTCCCAGAGGGCAGGGCTGACGGTGAGCGTGTGGGGGTGAGCTTTCCCTCCATTGGGGAGGCTCTCAGCCACCTTCCAGGTAGGTCTGTGCTCTTGAGCAGATCATTTGGCTAACAGAAGTCAGTCCCTTCACCCTTCCAGAGCTAACACTCTTCATTAGGAGACCTGGGGAAACTGGACTGCCCTCGTGCAGAGCTAAATGGGCAACCTGTTCTCCCTGCCCCTGTCCCTCTTTGTGGGCACATTCAGGCTCCAGCTCTCCACCGTTCCTCCTCTGGGTGGCTTTGATAGAGAGACGAGGTGGTGTCGAGGGGAGAACACTGGGTGGGGGGTCAACTGAATTCTGCTGCCAATTCCCTCCGTGATCAGAGAAGCCCCCACTCTTCCAGGCCTCAGTTTTGTCATCTGCAACACCATGAATGGATTGGGCTGGTTCACAGGTCACTGGCTGAACCTGGGCCACAGATGAGGTTTGCTTGGCCTGGACACTTTAAACAGGTGTTTTCTACTTTTAATTTCTGGGCAACATTTAAAAAAGAGGGTATTCGACATAATATGATATGATATGATGTCGTGCAATATGTGTAAGGAGATTCCTGCATTCCCCTGAAAAATCTAGAGGTTTTAGCAACTCTACGCCTGCCTCTTTCACATGGCACTGAGCTGACACAAAGAGGCATGCACCCTTTAGAAGAGGCCACCGTCCCCAGCTGCCCCTGTCACTGCCCTGACAGCCTGTGGATGGGGTGATCATACGATTTATCCCCCAAACGGGGACCAGAGTGAAAGGGAGCACTTTCCGTAATGACGGCAGGACAACGGGTGGAATAGGAACTGTCACAGAAGAACTGAGACATGCTGTCGCCCTCCATGTGGGGCATAAGAAGTTTAGAGTGCGTTCATGCTCTTAGCTGCAACAGTACCTCTAGGGAATGTATCTGGAATCTGGGGAATGCTTTATGCAAAAGATGTCCATCAAAATGGGTTTCTTTATTTCAATTCAGTTCAAATAATTTATTTCAATGTGGCAAAGATATATCTAATATAATGCTGTAAGAAAAAAGCAAAATGTAATTTTATTTGTGTAGTATGATTATAATGCTAGTCTTTAAACTCAACCCATGCAGGGGCACCTGGGTGGCTCAGTGGCTCAGTCGGTTAAGCATCCAGCTTCAGCTCAGGTCGTGATCTCGCGGTCCGTGAGTTCGAGTCCGGTGTCGAGCTCTGTGCTGACAGCTCGGAGCCTGGAACCTGCTTCGGATTCTGTGTCTCCCTCTCTCTCTCTGCCCCTCCCCCACTCATGCTCTGTCTCTTTCTCTCCCTCTCTGTCTCAAAAATAAATAAACCTTTTAAAAAATAAAGAAAAAACATTACCAGTGACTTTTCGGGGGCGGGGGGGGGGGGTGGCTGCGGCTTTTTCTTCTTGTATCTTTTTTGTATTTTCCAAAACTTTCTTAAATGTTCATGTAGCTCTTTCCTAATGGGAAAATAACCATTTGCTGGATTGCAACAGGCAGTGTGGCCAAGGGCAGGGAGCCTCCTGTGAGCAGAGCCTGGGTGCAGTAGCAGAGTGGAGGCCGTCCTGTGCTGAGTTCTGTGATGTCTCCCCTGTGGCCGCGCGAACCTGCTTGGCAAAGCTGGCAATCGTCTCTGTTCTGGTCCTCTTGAAAGTGAGCAGGGCCCGAAGGAGAGGGGCAGATACAGGCTTCCAGCTACGGAACGAAGAAGTCACGAATAAAAAGGCACAGCATAAGGAATACAGTCCATGATACTGTAGTAAGGTTGTATGGGGACAGATGGCGGCTGCACTACGGTGAGCACAGCCGAATGTATAGAGAAGTCGAGTCGCGTGCCGTATACCTGAAACGAATGTCACATCGTGCGCCACCTATACTGAAATTTAAAAAACTACAGAAAGAAAAAGAAAAAAGAAGGAAACCGAGCAGGGCGGAGCAGTAGGCCGAATAATGGCCCCCAACGATGGCCCCGCCTTAATCCTTTGAACCTGTGATTATGTCACCTCACAGGGCAAAAGAGACTTTGCAGATGTGATTAAGTCAAGGACCTTGAGATGGGGAGATTATCCTGGATTATCCGAGTGGGCCCAACCTAATCACATGAGTCCTTAAAAGTGGAAGACGAAGCTGAGTGCGTCAAAGAGATGTGCCTGGGGAGGATGCCTCGGGCCACTGGTGGCTATGAAGACAGAGGAAGGGGCCGTGAGGAGGGTGATGGCCTCTAGAAGCTAGAAACCGCTCCCAGTCTGCAGCCAGCAGGAAAACGGGCACTTTGGTCCTGGAGTCACATGGAACTAAATTCTTCCAAGAGCCTAAGTGAGGAGAGAGCAGATCCTCTCCCAGAGCCTCCGGAACAGGACACAGCCTTGTTGACACCTTGATTTTAGTCTGGTGACACCTGCACTAGACTTCTGACCTACACAGTGGTAAGATAGTACATTTGTGTCATTTTTAAGTCTTTAAAGTTGTGATGATTTGTTATGGCAGCAGTAGAAAACACATTCAGGCAAGAGCAGAGCATTGGCTGCGGTGGGGACATGGTGGCCGGGCCCAGCCCTACTGTGAGGTGTCCCTGTGTCCTTGGTGAGCGTTTGGTTCTTGGGTTCCTTCTTCCATAGGGGACGGTGGCGATCTCTAACCCCTTCCAGCTCTGAACCTCTGCTCAGCGTGTGTACTTTACCGGCCCTGAATTTTGGAGAGGGAAGGGCTTTCTCCCCCACTGCAAAGTACAGGATCCCATGGAAATTCCTCAAAAGATTGAAACTAGGGCTGCCACATGATCCAGCAATCCCACTTCTGGGTATATATCTGAAGGAAAGAAAATCACTACCTGGAAAAAAATACCTGCCCTCCCGTGTTCACAGCAGCATAATTTATGATAGCCAAAGCACAGAAACAACCAAAGTATACGTTGATGGATGATGGAGTAAGCCCATGTGAGATATATATATATATATATATATATATATAGAGAGAGAGAGAGAGAGAGAGAGAGAGATAGGTAGATATAGATATAGATAAATATATAGCCATAGATATGTAGGTATAGACAGATAAATAATGGAATATCATTCAGCCTTAAAAAAGAAGGAAATCCTGACATTAGCAACAACACGGATAGACCTTGAAGGTATTATACTAAGTGAAAGAAGTCAGACATAAAAAGACAAATACTCTAAGAGCTCAACCTAAGTGTGGAATCTAAAAATCAAACTCATAGAAAGAGAGCAGGTTGGTGGCTTTCAGAGGTGAGGGGTTGGGGGGCTGGGTGACGTGGGTGACGGTGGTCCAAAGATAAAACTCCAAAAGATGGGAGTTAACAATTCTGCATTAGGTATTTGAAAGTTGGTAAGAGAGTGGGTCCGAAAAGCTCTGATCACTGTAACTCAGTGAGGTGATGCACGTTAACTACACTCACTGTGGCGATCATTTCACATATGTACAAGTATCACCGTGTTGTGTGCCTTAAACTAACACGATGCTATATATCAAATATACCTAATATACCTCCATAAAACTGGAAAAATAAAACTACGCTAAATAAATAATTAAGGAGCACAGGGCCCCTCTCCTCCTTCACCAGAGGGGCTGCTGGAGGTGGAGGTGAAGGCCACGGCGTATTCAGGGGAATGAGCCCAAGGTCTTGCTGTCACACAGCTGCCTGTCGGAGCTTTAAGTTTGCTGCACCTGCCCTAGAGGTCAGCCTTTGCTCCCAGATGCTCCCAGACTGCCCCACAATTTGCTGGCAGCCCTGAACGTGGAGGGGGGAGGGGGAGGGACAAGTAGAAGCTTGGGAAGAGCAAAGAAATCCTGAATCCCTCCTGCCCCCATCGTGCCCTCTTCTCAGACTCTCCGCCCGGGAGACCCAGTGCAAGGGTGGGCCTGGGGTGGGTCTGGGGAGGCGCAGTGGCTTCCTGCGGGGGGCACCTTCAGGGCCTCCCTGGCCAGGCCGCTGCTGCTCTGCGCTGTTCTCTTCTGCAGCACCAAGGCTGGCGGCCTCCCACCCCGGTGCTTTGATGGAGCACAGACAGGCCCTGGGGTGCTCCCTGTCTGTTCCTGTCGCTGGGTCTGGGCCAAAGTGGAATGTGGGAGGCCTGCGCGGTTTGGGGCTCCCCACCCTGCCCAAGCCGAGCAGCTCATTCTGGGGTGGCTCATGAGGGAGCTTGAGCCCCTTCCCCGGAGCAAAGTCCCCTCAAAAGCTCAGAGCCCTACTTGGGCAAGAGCCTCTCTGAGCCTCAGTTTCCCCATCTGTCAAACGGAGAGAGTAAATAGTACTTACGTCAGAGGGTGGTTATGATGATAAAATCAGAACTTTTCTAATGAGCCCTTGATGTCTGTCAGTGCCTGGCATGTCATAAGCGAGTGTTCGATAAGTCTTAACTGTTTGTTTTTAATTACCGCATTAATAAAATCATTATGACATCATTGTAAGGACTAGAGCAATTCACTTCTCTCCCAGGGCCCCTGTTCCACATCTGGGACGGATAGGTTGGACTGGACGATGTCTGGAGTGCTGCCTTCTCTGAGACCTTGAGTTGCCTCAGTTTCCCCACCTCTGCCTAGTCTGGGGGGCATATGTCAAGCACAGGCTGATGCCGAGACAGAGCCTTGCTGAGAACGCAGCACCCAGGGGGCCTGGTCCACTGCCTGCTGCCTGGGGGGCCTTGTCTGGAAGTTGGGACTGGCAGAATTTTAGCCCCTCCCATGCCTGCCCCCGCCTGTCTGCTCAAGGCACCCTGCAGGCTTGGCCAGGATGGCAGACGAGGAACGGGGAAGTCTGGGGAGCCGTGGTCATGCTAACCTGCAGATCGGGGCCTGATGCAGCCGCGTTCATCTTCTGCAAAGTTCCAACACTCCCGCGGCTGGACTCCACCACCCTCTCCTGTACCACGGGGTGCCCTGGGCATGTAGGACCCCTCAAGAAACTTGAGCACCAGTTCTGGCCGTAGTAGAGTGAGTTCTTATCAGATCTGGATGGGGCTGGTGAGGACCAAGAAGACCCATCATCACTGAAGTCCAGTGTGATGGCCCAGACTGCCAACTCGTGTTCACAGACGTAAGTGACCAGGAAGGCTTTGCCTGCACCCTTTCTGTTTGTGCACTGCAGCCTGAGCCTGACTGCCAGCTGCCAGCACCTCTGTCTTTTGGCCTCAGGGTCTGTCTGGACACTGGGACTCCCAGGGAATTATGTCCCTCGGGAGCAGGCTTCACCACTGACAACAGGAGCTGGTGCACAAGTTCCCCAATGCCCACGCCCCTTGGGTTCCTCTCCGAGCTCCCCGTGGGATTCCAATGGAGGCCTGCTAGATAATACACCCTGTACTGGCTTCCTTTCCGCCCTGTCTCACTTCTCCGCCCCTGTTATGAGCTGAACTGTGTCCCCCCAAATGTCGGATGTTGAAGTCTTAACCCCTGGGACGTCAGAATGGGACCTTATTCGGAAATAGGGTCGCTGCAGATGTAATTTGTTAAGGCAAGGCCAGTAGGGTGGGCTCTACTCCAGGATGACTGCGACTTTATTAAAAGGGGGGAATTTGGACACAGACACAAGCACACGAGGAGGACACTGGTTGAAGATGAAGGCAGAGGTCAAAGTGATGCTTCTGCAAGCCAGAGAATGCCGCATATGGCCAGCAAAGCGCCAGAGGCTGGCCCTCAGAAGGAACCAGCCTTGCCCACACCTTCATCTTGGACTTCTGGCCTCCAGAACCGTGAGACGATACATTTCCGTTGTTTAAGCCCCCCCCAGTCTGTGCTACTCTTATGGCACGCCTGACAACGGATTCTTCCCCGTGGTGGTATTTTCTAGCATTGCCACATGAAGTATTTGTGCTTCAGTCTTTGTCCAGCGTCAGGGACCCAAGCCTGACAGGGGAAAGGAGGGCAGGCTGGGCGCCTGGGTGGCTCGGTCGGTTAAGCGTCCGACTTCGGCTCAGGTCACGATCTCGCGGTCCGTGAGTTCGAGCCCCGCGTCGGGCTCTGGGCTGACCGCTCGGAGCCTGGAGCCTGTTTCCGATTCTGTGTCTCCCTCTCTCTGCCCCTCCCCTGTTCATGCTCTGTCTCTCTGTCTCAAAAATAAATAAACGTTAAAAAAAATTAAAAAAAAAAATAAAACGACCGCAGGAACTTGGGGGGCAGGGGCAGATTGAAGGCCCCAGCCGGCTCTCCAAACCAGGATCTGGGAAAGCGCAGGCAGATTCTGTGTGTTGTCAGATACGGGACATCAGGATGGGAAATCGGCCACAGCCGGCAAAGCCATTGTCCCTTGGAAACCTTCCTTTACCTACTCTCTGCCCCTGGCTGATGGCGAGAGGGCTGGGTGGCCCCCACACCCTCACGGGGGCGGGAGTAGGTTCTGGTGGTTTGCACGTGTGACGCAGGAGCTCACACAAACTTCCTGCAAAGAGAGCTCCCTTTTTGCTCAAGAGAAGGGGTGAGTGGACAATATGCCAGCCCCAAACAGGGTCCCTAGAAGTATTACTCTTTAATAAAGCCCATGACTCTTTAATTTTTTTTTTTTTTTAATGTTCATTCATTTTTGAGAGACAGAGAGAGACAGAGCATGAGCGGGGAAGGGGCAGAGAAAGGGAGACACAGAATCCGAAGCAGGCTCCAGGCTCCACGAGCTGTCAGCACAGAGCCCGACATGGGGCTCGAACTCACCAAGTACAAGATGATGACCTGAGCCGAAGTCGGATGCTCAACCGACTGAGCCACCCAGGTGCCCCAAAAGCCCGAGACTCTTGACAAAAATGGAGAGAAAAATCTTATGTAGACTCATGAAGAAAAAAATGCTTTTTGTTAATTTAAGTTTGTTTTGAGAGAGAGAGAGAGAGAGAGCGCAAGTTGGGGAAGGGCAAGGGGAGAGAGAGAGAGAGAGAGAGAGAGAGAATCCCAAACAGGCTCTGCCAGTACAGAGCCCCATGCAGGGCTCAAACCCACCAATCGTGAAATCACGACCTGAGCTGAAGTTGGACGATTAACCGACGGTGCCCCCGAGGCGCCGTGTGTCTTGTTAAAAATTCAGTGTTAGGGGCGCCTGGGTGGCTCAGTCGGTTAAGCATCCGACTTCAGCTCAGGTCATGATCTCGCGGTCCGTGAGTTCGAGCCCCGAGTTGGGCTCTGTGCCGACGGCTCAGAGCCTGGAGCCTGTTTCAGATTCTGTCTCCCTCTCTCTCTGACCCTCCCCCGTTCATGCTCTGTCTCTCCCTGTCTCAAAAATAAATAAACATTAAAAAAAGAAAATTCAAAAAAAAATTCAGTGTTAATTTGGGGGCACTAAGTGTTCATCAAGAGGGGAATAATTAAGTTGACAAGAGTTCATCCTCCTGACTTGGCCACGGTCCGAGCTCATCCTGCTCCCTGCATCCTGGACCCTCCTCCCTTCTCCTGGCCGGATCCCGTGGCTCCGTTTATTGGCATATGTGATGTGACTGTCCAGGTTGGGTATCGAGGGCTGATGACCCGAGAAAGAACAAGGTCGGTGTTGGGGCGTGGAGGCTTATCTGTGCCAAACCTACGTCCCCTTAATGCAGGCCTCAGTTTCCAACTCCTCAAAACGGGCATGTCACTGGTAGGGACAGGACATTGCAAAGCTCTGGGTGCAGCTGTTGGGAGGGACTTTTCTCTGCGATCCTGCTGGCTTGAGTCTTGGAGGGTGAGGCTGGGGAGGTCCCTGAGGGTGGAGTGCTCGTGGGAGGGCAGGGTGCAAGGGCGCTGTGGGGGGCCAGGGCAGGCTTGGGGCTAAATGGGCAGGCTGTGGGTGCTGCAGACTAGGAAGGATTCCTGGTAGTTTGGGTGTAACTTGAAATTCTGCCATTTTCCATCTTATCTCATCATCAGAAGGAAATCAGACGAGAGTGTGAGCTCATTCTAATAGAAGTAATTTTTTGCCCTCTGGTTCCTATCAATTAAATCCTCTTTTCTGTTGATCACCTTCAGAGACTCTCTGAAAGGCCTTTCTGGGCTGAATGGCACAGAGCTAATTAGGCCAGTAAGTACACGTCAAGCGCTGTCCCTGCAGGGGCCACAGAACAGCTGCTCAGCCTGGGGCACCACTCGGCTTGGATTTGAAGCCCCGCCCTGCTATTAACCACCTGTGTCACTGTGCTTGACAGTCTGAGCTTTAACTTTCCCATCCATAAAGTGGGAACGATACCAGTGCCGACCCACGTATCCAATATCTACTAGACGTCACTCCTTGGGGATGTAGACGAATCTCAGATCCACGCTGCCCCCAAACTGAACTCGACACCTTTCTTCCCCACCCTGCTCCTCCGTCAGCGTTCTCCAACCTCAGTGAGTGGCTCGCCACCAGCCAAACCCCACACCTGGATGCCTAAGGCAGAAAGCTGTAAACTGAATTCGAGTGTCACTTCCTCCAGGAAGTCTTCTTTGATCACTTTCATCTCCTTGTGGGTTAGATATCCCTCCAACAGACTTCCATGCTGTCATGTGCGTGTCTCTTTGACATACTTATGTTTTACTCATCTCTTGGTGTATCTCTCTCACTAGATGGTGAGGCCCTTGAGGGCAGGGACATCTTAATCCTCGTAGAATCCCCAAGACAGAGTGTAGGACCTGCTTGCAATAGTCTGTGAGAGTCTAGATCTTTGTTATCTCCATCACGCACACTCCCTCCCGCCCCAAATAAACAGATAATTTATTTGAAAGCCTTGCTTCATGTGTATTTGTTTTTGAGAGAGAGGGTGAGCGCAAGCGAGGGAGGGGCAGAGAGAGAGAGAGACACACACACAGAATCCGAAGCAGGCTCCAGGCTCTGAGCCGTCAGCCCAGAGCCCGACGTGAGGCTCAAAACCACGAACCGTGAGATCATGACCTGAGCTGAAGTCGGACGCTCAATCCACTGAGCCACCCAGGCGCCCCTTAAGTTCATTTATTTATTTTGAGAAAGAGAGAGAGGAGAGAGAGAAAATGTGTGCAAGAGGGGGAGGGGCAGAGAGAGAGAATCCCAAACAGGCTCTGCACTGTCAGCTGGGAGCCTGACAGGGGGCTCGATCTCAGGAACCACGAGACAAAAGCAAGAGTCAGACGCTTAATCGACTGAGCCACCCGGGAGCCCCATCAATCTGTTCTTTATAGCTAACAGTTTGTTTCTTGGTTTGTTTCTCTCTCTATTTTTTTCCTTTCCTTGTTTGGGTTTTTTTTTTTTTTCCGTTTGTCTCTTAAATTCCACATATGAGTGAAATCATATGGTATTTGTCTTTCCCTGACTGACTCATTTCACTTAGCACTGTGCACTCTAGCTCCAGCCATGTCCTTGCAATCGTGTGTTTTTCTTTTCTTCTTGCACTACGTCTAATTGATTCCCAAGTCCTTCAGCCTTTTCCTCCCAAGCTCGGCTCCCGCGTCAGCCCCCTCAGGGTCCCCCGCCCCGTGCAGCCCCCGGCCCATGGCATCAGTGCAAAAGTTGGTTACTCCGTAATCACACTCCTTTCCTGCCATGGGAAATGTTCACGGCCCTCTCGAAGGACCGGACCAGGGCTCCTTAGAGGGCACCGGCCCCATTTACAATCCCCTTGCCTGCCCTCTTCGCCTCACCGGGGGCTCAGCTCAAGAATCTGTTGTATTGTCCCCCAGAGGCCCGCCCGCCAGTCCCCTGCTGTACGGATCCAGGCAGGGCCTGTGGTTTTGCATCTTTCTCCAACACAGGACCGAGGCCCTCGCACCTAATACCTAGTAGGTCTTCAGCCCATGTTTGGTCTCTTTCCCGTGGCTCTTCTCTTAACTTGTAGGCCTACTCAGCACAGGGCCTGTGATTTTAGTAAGTCACTTAGGCTCTGTCCTTGGCGTGCTCATGAATCACGCTGGCGAGTGGCCCTTCTGGGGCTGACACATTAGAGGCACTTTTTATCCATTTTACTGCTGCCATCTGTGTGCGGGAGTGATGAGAATAGCCAGCGCGGACCCGTCATTTCCAGGCTGTTTGCGGGTGCCTGTAGTACTCCCCTAAGCCATCTTCCCCTGGTCCTTTGCACAGGAGACCAGCCTCTCAGGTATGCTGTGCCTTCCCCCAGAGGGAGCCTCAGGTGGGCGGGGAATAGAACCTCAAAGAGACAAAGGAGCCTGCAGAGAGTTTCTCCCCACCCTTCACTTTGGGCCCCCAATGTATTTCCTCTTACTGGACATGTGTATATCAAACCCTATTTTGCAATTGCCTCCCAGTTTCAGTTTGTTTGTTTATTTATTTATTTACTTGTTTTTGAGAGAGAGAGAGAGAGGAGAGCAAGGAACGGGTGGAGAGAGGGAAACAGAATCCGAAGCAGGTTCCAGGCTCTGTGCTGACAGCTCAGAGCCTCGTGCTGGCTGGGCTCGAAGTCACAAACCTCGAGATCATGATCTTGAGCTCAACTCAGATGAGACGCTTCACCGACTGAGCCACCCAGGCGCCCCAAAAGATCTTATTTTTGAGTAATCTCTGCACCCAGCGTGGGGCTTGAACTCACAACCCCAAGATCAAGAGCTGAGTGCTCTACCAACTGAGCCAGCCAGGTGCCCCTACGGTTTCGTTCTTTTTATTTTAAGTTTATTTATTTTGAGAGACAGAGAGAGAGTGTGAGGAGGGGCAGAGAGAGAGGGAGAGAAGGAGAATCCCAATCAGGCTCCGCACTATCAGCGTAGAGCCCAGGGTGGGGCTCGAGCTCATGAACTGTGAGATCGTGACCTGAGCTGAAGCCAAGAGCAGGTTGCTTGATTGAGCCGCCCAGGCGCCCTTCAGTTTCTTAATTAAAAACGTAAAACAGGGCTGCCTGGGGGGGCTCAGTCGGTTAAGCGGCTAAGCATCTGACTTCAACTCAGGTCATGATCTTGCAGTTCATGGGTTCGAACCCCGCATCAGGTTCTGTGCTGACAGCTCAGAGCCTGGAACCTGCTTCGGATTCTGTCTCCCTCACTCTCTGCACCTCCCCCACTCATGCTTGCTCTCTCTCTCTCTCTTTCTCAAAAATACATAAACATTAAAAATAACTTTAATAATAATAAAAAATAAAACAGATTTGTGTGAAGGAGGCATTCTGAATCTGACTAGGTTCCCCTGGGCATGTACTATTTCGCCCATTCTCCAAGTGTGCTCCCTGGACCAGCGGGGACCGGCAGGGACCGGCAGCATCTGCTGTGCCTGGAAACTTGTGAGAAATGCAAATTCTCAGGCCCCGCCCCAGACCTGCTGACTCAGAGCGTCTGGCCCAGGCCTGCAGTCTGTTTCAACAAACCCTGCAGGTAGTTCTGTGCGTCTTCACGTTTGACAAGCACTGAACTAACCTGTAGCTCTCAGCGTTCAGAGGAATCAGCTAGTTCTGGGAGATTCCATGCGAATTCAGACAGGGACGACGCATGGCCTACTTTCTTTTTAATTCAAGCCGAAACCAGTGGTTCTCAGGTTTAGCTGCCCTGGACTCTTCTGGAGGGTTTCTTTCAAACACAGCTGGCTGGGCTCCACCCCAGAGTCTCTAATTCAGTGAGTCTGGAGTGGGGCCTGAGACTCTGCGGTTCCAACAAGGTTCCTAGTGATGATAACCATGTAATGCTTGTCTGGGACCCACATTTTGAGAACCGTTGCCCTGAGAAGTTTCCAACATAAATGCTTGCCTGACTGATGGATATCAGCACAGATACTGTGTATTCAGCATTTAGGTCAGGATCATATTGGTTGAGAGCCTACTCTTTGAGGGCTTAAAATATATATATATATATATA